>NC_063061.1:27096584-27396584 GCF_018812025.1 Megalobrama amblycephala | reverse complement strand
AGACCTTCTAGGCTGAGAGTGATTTGCCCACAGCTATTGTGGAGCTTTTGTGCAGAGCACCGTTGTTCAAACGTCTACCAAAAAACACGGCGGTGTGAACAGCAGGAATGAGGGCAGAAGGCTGGGAACAGCCACAACAGACGATTACACAGCTAAGAGCTTAACAGCTTTTTTTTAACACTAACCTATAGGGGACGGAGTGGAAGGGGGTTGTTTTGGCCCTGTCGTACTCTCAGCTCTCGAGTACAGGTCAGATCTGAGCTTTGGATGGATGGAGTGGTTCGTCTCCTCCCCTTTGAATCCGAACCTCCTTAAAGGAGGGAAAGCACTCTGTTTCCAGACATACAGGAGAAGGGAACAGTGAAAGTACAAGGAATGGCTTTAGGGCAATCTGACCAATCTGTGGACGGAAAGGAGATGAGATGAGACGAAGAGAGGGGATCAGAGGAGAGGAGGGGGGGACCAAAGAAGCCGCAAGAGAACAGCTCAAAGGGTGTGAAACCATAACAAGGGATAAAAAGTGATGAGAAAAGACCATCAGAGACCATCAAAAAAAGAAGAGACAACCTCAAAGGTATGAGATGAGACAGTAAGACCTAAAAGGTGCAAGACCGTAATGAGAGGAGAAGTTTGCAGGAAGAGCCGGTCTGCCAGCTGCTCAAATTTGATTTTCTGTAGGATAAGAGCTGCAGAGCAGCACAAAGAGCACTGTGTTTGAATGCACAAGGTCAGCAGAAAAGCCTTGGACAGCTTGAAGATGCCATGAAGTTGAGTGTGTGTGTTTGTCCAGTGATGTTAATTCTCTATTGCTATTGTGAAGTCAAAGTCAGAGGGACAACTTAACCCAAATGTGATATTAAAGCTCTAAGCCAAGGATTCACAAACAGAGCGCTTACAGGAGATCCAGGCATGAGAAACCAAGATATAAGCCAGGAGAACTCACCGAAGGGAGAGAAAATCCATCAGGAGATTACCTTTGGCTGGAAGCACAAGTCTGATTCATCAAACTCTTTTCATGGGAAACAAGAAACTCATGCAAGAGCTTCTGCATAAATCATTAAGAGTTGAAGCCAAGTCAATGTCTACATTTAGTTTATTTACTTTTGTTCCTACTGTGTTTTAGGCAGATCATCATCTCACACCTGTGTGGGCACCATAAGAACTTGTCCAGAGATGCATCATAGGAAATTTCAGTGTTTATTCATCCAGAAAGGATCTATATGGAAAAGTAAAAGTAACTCTTCGAATTAAGTGCTTTTTCTTTCCGCATTTTGAGGTCCACTTGTGATCCAAGTGCATATATTCTCAAGTTACAGTATGTTCCCAAAGCTTTTCCCCAAGACTTTGGTGGGGGAAATTACTAGCCGGGACTTTTGGATGAGATTCTCGTGCCATTGTGTTTTTGTTCGGCCATAGTGTGACTGCAGGCCACGTCGGACTAATTGTTGAAGATGTTTGGAGGCAGACAGTTTGGATGCACCTTCTTGCATCCTTTATTTTTCTATAGTTTCATGCACAGAAGTGTCTTCCGTAAAATTAAAAGTTGCGTCAGCTTCAAACATGGTGAGTCAGACATTCTTTTGAATGTGAAAAATCAAAGAAAATGTGAAATGTTGTTTTTCTCATCTGTCCAACCCCCTTTTCCCCCTCCAACAGCTCAGACAGGAAAGGGCGGTAAATCTCTTCCTGTCTTCTAGGTTTAGTTGAATTTGTACCATCTCGTACCCCATGTCTGTGTCCGGAGACCCGGAAAGCGCCACCGGTCCAAAGCTTCCAGGAAGTCTGGCCTAATCCCCGCTCATATGCATGCCACATGTGAATCACGCTTGTTTTCAGCCTGACTGATGCAGACAAAAGAACAGGACAGGAGAGGAAGTGTGCGATTTTCTTCTCAGAGAGCATGACATGAAAGAATAGCTTAAATCAGGCTTCTTTAGCAGCTCTCTCTCCTTACTTTTATGGGGCTTTTTTGTCTCTGATACAGGAGTAGAAGGATCAATCTATGTTTTTCAATGTGGACTTTTCAATTGAGTTAAAAACTCATTTTCAGATAGCTCAAGACTTATTTTCCATAACAATATTACAATAGCACACCAATACATTAAAGAATTGGTTCACTTCAGAATTAAAATTTCCTGATAATTTACTCACCCCTATTTCATCAAAGATGTTTATGTCTTTCTTCAGTTAAAAAAAAAAATTAAGGTTTTTGAGGAAAACATTCCAGGATTTTTTTCCATATAGTGTACTTCAGCAGGGTTCAACGGGTCCAAATTGCAGTTTCAGTGCAGCTTCAAAGGGCTCTACACGATCCCAGCTGAGGAATAAGGGTCTTATCTAGCGAAATGATCAGTCATTTTCTAAAAAATATGTAAATTTATATCCATTTTAACTAGGGCTGTCAAGCGATTTAAAAATTTTAATCTAATTAATTGCACAATGTGGCGATTAATTAATCTAATTAATCGCAATTTAATCATGTCAAATTTGGCTGAGAAATTACCCCCAAAAGATCATCTAAGAGACATTACAAAAAGTAGCATTAGAAAGAAATATTTTATTTGATTCAGCTTGAGGGTGAGGAAATGATAATTATTATTATTATTATTATTATTATTATTATCATTATTATTATGGAAATACATTTTTTTAAAGAAGTTATACTCTGAAAAAGAATCTAAAACTGCCAGTAGGTGGCGGTAAATGTCTTAATGAGTGAGTCATTAAGTCATTCATTCATTTGATTCGTTCAAACGGCTGATTCATTCAAGAATGAAGTAAATGCTCTATCAATGGGCCAATGAATCATTGATTCACCCGATTGATTCGCTTAAAACGCGGATTCATTCAGAAACAAAACTAAACCGCTGTGTGTTGCTCGGGGATGCACAACAGTTCTGCTCTGGCTTTATAGGTAGCTAATATTTTCAGCAAAATTGAGCAAAAACAGAAAATATTATGTCTAAAATATAACACAATATTAACTTCTGATTTATTGAACTGTTGTAGCCTATAAAATCAATATTTTGTGCTATTCGGGACAAAAACAGCACTCGTGTGATATTGCGTTCATTACTGGTGTGATATTGCTTATCTAGATATCATATGACATAAATATGAACGACAACTCATACAGGGGCATTTTTTGACCTGATATCTTTAATTTTATGATCATTCTAACTGCATTCTATAAGCTCCTTCATGCAGTGAGTTGTTGCCCTGCTTCATATTCCTCATCAATCAACTGTATGAAATGTCAAATGAAATGTGTTTTTCACTGTACAGTGCTCAGCGTAAATGAGTACACCCCTTTGAAAAGTAACATTTTAAACAATATCTCAATGAACACAAAAATTATTTCCAAAATGTTGACAAGACTAAGTTTAATATAACATCTGTTTAACTTATAACATGAAAGTAAGGTTAATAATATAACTTAGAGAACAAATTTTTAGTTTTACTTAAATTAGGGTGATGCAAAAATGAGTGCACCCCACTGAAAGTCTCTGGAGCAAAGCTAAATTTTAGAATACAAATGTCTAATTTAACAAGAATTCAACCACAGGTGAGTCTAATTATTCATTACACAGGTGTCGAGCAGACAGATGACTATAAAAGGATGTTAAAACCCCTTCCCATTTCATGCTGTCAGCAATGGCACCACATGGAAGAGAAATGTCACAAGACCTGTGAAAGAAAATAATTTCTTTACACCAGAAAGGTGAAGGCTACAAGAAGATCAGCAAAGCTTTACTTATCAGTCAGAATACTGTAGCAAAAGTGGTACAAAAATTTTAAAAAGAACTGCAACCATCTCACAGAGATCCCCAGGTCGTCCACGGAAGTTAACACCTCGACAGGAGCGTCTTCTGATGAGAAGGGTCGAAGAAAATCGGTTTGGCGACCAGGGCGGGCGAGAGCCGTGAAGGAACGGCGTGAAGCCGGTGGCGCGAGAGTTAACGAGCTCCACCTGGGAGGCGCACCGGCCTTGAGTCTCTCACGGAGGAGCTTCGGAAGCATAAAAGAAGGAGGCGGGAACCCGCGAACATTCAACATAACTTTAATTCCAAAATAAACAAAGAACAAAACAAAACTAATGCCAGCAGACCCTCGCGGACGTCTGCCGGCCACACCAACATAATAAAACATAACGTAAAGTCCAGGCCTGGTCCTCTCTCATCCTTCACTATCGTTGCTCCTCCTTTTTTGCTTCCGGAGCTCCTCCGTGAGAGACTCAAGGCCGGTGCGCCTCCCAGGTGGAGCTCATTAACTCTTGCGCCACCGGCCTCGCGCCGTTCCCTCACGGCTCTCGCCCGCCCTGGTCGCCACAATCGGCATGCAAGTTTACTGCAGTTATTAAAAGAAGTAGAAAGCCAAACTGGGGTGATTATTTCCCGTGACAAAATACGGCATACACTGCAGAGGAATGGCATGCATGGGTGTCGTCCACGAAAGAAGCCTTTCCTAAAGCCCAGGCACAAAAAAGCCCGCCTAGAGTTTCCCAGGGCCCATGCTGACAAAGATGAAGACTACTGGGACTCTATACTCTGGGGTGATGAGACCAAGATAAAAGTTTTTGGAACTGATGGCTTCAAAACTGTATGATGTCGCAAAGGTGAGGAATACAAAGAAAAATGCATGGTGCCTACAGTGAAACATGGTGGTATCAGTGTCCTTATGTGGGGCTGCATGAGTGCTGCTGGTGTCGGGGAGCTGCATTTCATTGATGGCATCATGAATTCACAGATGTACTGCTCTATTCTGAAAGAGAAGATGCTACCATCACTCCGTGCCCTTGGTCGTAATGCACTTTTCCAACATGACAATGATCCTAAACACACATTTAAGGCCACTGTTGGATTTCTGAAGAAGAACAGGGTGAAAGTGATTCAGTGGCTCCTGATCTGAACCCAATCGAACACCTATGGGGAATTCTGAAGAGACAAGTTGAGCATCACTCTCCATCCAGCATCCAGTCTCTAAAAGAGGTCATTCTTGAAGAATGGAAGGTCATGGAAAAAGATAGATGTTGCAAAATGTCGCCAACTTGGTACTGTCATTAAAATCATGAAGGCCATACAAACTACTTGATGTAGTAGTTTTTGTTGTGGGGTGTACTCATTTTTGCATCACCCTAATTTGAGTAAAACTGAAAAATGTGTAATCTAAGTTATATTATTAACCTTACTTTCATGTTATAAGTTAAACAGATGTTATATAAAACAGTCTTGTCAACATTTTGGAAATTGTTTTTGTGTTCGTTGAGATATTGTTTAAATGTTACTTTTCAAAGGAGGTGTACTCATTTACGCTGAGCACTGTAACTAATTAATCTAATTAACACGTTAACTCGACAGTCCTAATTTTAACTAAAATGCTTGTCTTGCACTGCTCTGCGATGTGCCACGCATTATGTAATCACGCTGGAAAGGTCACGCGTGATATAGCTTATCTGGTCCTCATGAATTATGGGTTTGTGTTTCAGGAATCTTTGGTCAGAAGCTGGAAGAGACAGTTCGATACGAACGACGTTATGGCAACAAAATGGCTCCCATGCTGGTGGAGCAGTGCGTGGACTTCATCCGCCGCTGGGGTCTACGAGAGGAAGGGCTCTTCCGTTTGCCTGGACAAGCCAACCTTGTCAAAGAGCTTCAGGATGCTTTCGACTGTGGAGAGAAGCCGTCTTTCGACTGGTACTTGCTCTAAATACGCTTATAGTCTCTGTTATGAATAAGAAATTAATCTGTATGAATGCAGATGTACACAACTTTAAATCTTCTAAAGCATCTCATTCAGATTTTCTGTATTATCTGTCTTGCCTTTCTTATCTTCTCTCTCCAGTGTGTTTCTTTGTCTCAGAAACATTGAGAAATGTAATAGTCATGGAGAATTTTAACAAGATTTTGGTTGTAAACAGGTTGGCTGGGAGCTAAAATGTAATGCATGTAATGCCACAATCTTTCATTCCCCTGCTAAAAAGACTACCTTGTGTTGGTTTGGTGCTGGAATTTTAACCATCATGATCATTATGATGAATCTGTTTGACCAAAACGCAACATGCTGGTGATTCCTGTGGCTCAAACAGTAGACTGTGATGGTAGCAACGCTAAGGTCATGGGTTCAATCTCAAGGGAATGTATGAGCTAATACACTACTGTTCAGAAGTTTGGGATCAGTAAGAATTTTTTTTAATACATTAATAATTTTAGACGATGAATTAAATTGATCAAAAATGACAGTAAATACTTTTATAATCTTACAAAATTCCATTTCAAATAAATTTTCTTTTGAACTTCCTATTCATCATAGAATCTTGAAACAGCACAACTGTTTTCAGAATTGAAAATAAGTTTCTTGTGCACCAACATGTTCGAATGATTTCTGAAGGATCATGTGACACTCAAGACTGGAGTAATGGTAAAAATACAACTTTCAAACATCTCACCAACCCCTAACTATTGTCAATGCTCTGTGTGTTAACTTTGAATTCAGTTAAACATTTAGAAATGCTTTGGACGAGCATATCTGCTAGATGCATACATTAAAATGGTGACCTCTTTACAAATACCATAACTTTTAAAGGTGCCCTAGATTCAAAAATTTAATTTACCTTGGCATAGTTAAATAACAAGAGTTCAGTACATGGAAAAGACAGTGAGTCTCAAACTCCATTGTTTCCTCCTTCTTATATAAATCTCATTTGTTTAAACGACCTCCGAAGAACAGGCGAATCTCAACATAACACCGACTGTTACGTAACAGTCGGGGTGTACGCCCCCAATGTTTGCATAATGCCAGCCCATGTTCAAGGGATTACACAAGCCAGTATTAACGTCTGGATTTTGCACAGATGAAGCATCAGACTAGGTAAGCAAGAACAACAGCGAAAAATGGCAGATGGAGCAATAATAACTGACATAATCCATGATAGCATGATATTTTTACTGATATTTGTAAATTGTCTTTCTAAATGTTTCGTTAGCATGTTGCTAATGTACTGTTAAATGTGGTTAAAGTTACCATCGTTTCTTACTGTATTCACGGAGACAAGAGCCGTCGCCATTTTCATTTTTAAACACTTGCAGTCTGTATAATTCATAAACACAACTTCATTCTTTATAAATCTCTCCAACAGTGTAGCATTAGCTGTAGCCACGGAGGACAGCCTCAAATTCACTCAGAATAAAACGTTAACATCCAAATAAATACTTTACTCACATAATTCGAAACATGCATACAGCATGCATGACGAACATCTTGTAAAGATCCATTTGAGGGTTATATTAGCTGTGTGAACTTTGTAAATGCGCTGTAATCAGGCTGTAATATAGTCGACAGCTGGTGTGGCAGGGAGCACGCGATTTAAGGGGGCGGCGCGCTGCCTAAATCAGTGCATTGTTAATGATGCCCCAAAATAGGCAGTAAAAAAAATTAATTTAAAGAAATCTATGGGGTATTTTGAGCTGAAACTTCACAGACACATTCAGGAGACACCTTAGACTTATATTACATCTTGTGAAAAAGCATTCTTGGGCACCTTTAAATAATGTCTGAACTGAGTCCTAATTAAATGCATTATGAAAGTTTTTATTTATTTTTTTTTTTTTTAAAGTGACACATGGCTCCAGTTATAAATCAAAGTAAAAAGATGCAATTGACAGCTCTGTTTAGAGCCTCACTTCATAATAGTGAATGCCATCTTTTGATTTTTCACTTGATCAAATGGATTTGCATTTCTTCTCTTTTGCTTTCTTCTAAATGTGGAATATTCATCCACAAATTTGCATTTATTAGCATTAGCAAGACAAAATCTTCCTTTTTAACAACACCAGGTTTTTATTTTGTCTTTTTCTCCCTGTATATGACATTTGCCAAATGACCTATTTTCCATTTAGTATAGATATTTATCCATTATTAGACTGAAAGTGCAGCATTTTGTCAATTTTAATGGAATGTCCTCTCAGGACATTACATTAAAATGTAGACGGTGGGCACTTTCTCTTTCAGGAAAAGCTTTCTCTGCACTTCCATGATAACACCAGCAGCTGTTTTCCGGGTGATTTACAGTCTGTGATTTTAGCGATGGCTGTCAGGGCTCCACAATCACGCTGTCAGGAAGAGACATGTCAGGAAAAGCACACTGCATTTTTAACACTGTTCATATTTAGATCTTACTGGTGTCTGAACCAAAGGTGATAATTATAAAGGGTCATTGCACAGAAAATTCATTTGGCAGTTACATTATAAATGTGCCGGATATTCCTGTATAGCCCACCCAGGAAGTGTCAATAAATCCAGCAAGTTACGATGTTGTCAGAAGCCCAGGTACTCTATGGGGCCGTTACAGGGCTGATCAGTGACGTGTTAGTACTTACTTTGATTTAGAACCAGCTTTCTGTAACTCATCATTAGATACACTGGGATACCAACACAGGGATTCAATCTGTCATTTTCAGGGGTTCGGATGGCAGCGTTCACACTTATTCAAATGAACAACACTATTAGAACAATTGCGCCAAAGTTCATTTTAATCTAACTAAACCTGCTCGGTGTGAACATACCCTTAAAGTGTCCTACACTGCTTTACATGCTTTATCTCTTCTTTAATGTTTAAAAACTTTTCATTGGACACTTTAACATTAATATGTCTACACTTTCCATCTTTCTCTGCAGTAACACAGACGTTCACACCGTGGCATCCTTGTTGAAGCTGTACTTGAGAGAGCTGCCTGAGCCGGTCATCCCGTTCTGTAAATATGAAGAGTTTCTGGCCTGCACCAAACTCCTCAGCAAAGACCAGGATGAAGTGAGTCGCCTCATAACACATTTAATAAAATATATGAAGGCATGAATGGCTGACCTTCACATTGCAAGCATGCGGTCCTTTTGTACTTACTTAGTAGTGGTAACATATCGTTAGCCTCATAGCATAATTGCCCAGATCATATTTCAAAGGCAGATATCACAATTTGGCCAAAAAATGACTTAGGCAATTATGCTATGAGGCTAACGATATTTAAGAGTGCCATTAATGATGCAGGTTGCCAGATATATACACTATGGTTCAAAATATTGGGGTCAGTTAGATTTCTTTTTTGGGTCATTCTGTGTCAATTCAACCAGAGGGTCCCTGGCTCAAATATTTGATTTTGTTAATATTTTTTTCTGTAGGAAGACAAACATAAATAGTGATGAAAGCTAAAATATTAAATGTCACAGATGTATAATTACTGAGTAATCCACTATTTTGTAGAGGGGGGTCAAAATGACCATTTTCACCTGAGATATGGAGTCAAATTAGAGGGGTGTAAAATGACTTTAGAAAGATGGCAGTATCATTATTTTATTTTTACACAGAGATTGGTAGGTCTATTAGTAAAATATGTTGACTTTAGCAATCTTTGTTTCATTATATGCCAACGGTGACGGTTCAAAAATGGTAAAAAGTTTTTTTCCTCAAGTTTGCATGCCTGTAACTCAAGAAGTATTAAAGATATCTTAATATCCTTTATATGTATACGCCCCTTACTGCTGATTGGCTAAAAGTGTGTTTTGGTGGTCGGTTCAATCCACTTTCAACAGTGTTTCTCCAAAATCACTTACTGCACCTTTAACACACTGAATAAATGTAAAGGATGTTATCTCTTTCATAATGAGCCTACTGTAGACTCAAGGTATTGTTGAACTCTTTGGCACCATTCCTCTTGCTATTCTTATTTCTGTTTGAGTTCAGTTCCCACCAGCAGGCTGAGAGAATGGCATATGACTCATCACATTATTCTCCTGCAGTCGTCTTTCATCTTGCATACATCCATTCCCTTATTTTTTGCTGAGCGGGTTGACCCTGAGGAACGGAAACGGCCTCATTCTGACTTTCAAGTTAAACTTTTACCTTGCGTAAATCACCAGCATGTCCAGCTAGAGGCTTTTCAGGATAGAATCAAAGTGCGCGATGGGGTCTTGCAACATTGAATTTAATTTACTGCCCCAAGGTTTTGAATGAGATTCGTACCTGTGAGAACCCCTCGAGTATGGTACACACAAAGAATCGTGGTACTATGTCAAAATGAAGCAGAAGGCTTTACTGGATCCATTTGTTTTTGAGAAATGGCTTTCTCATGTGGTGCAGCAAAGTAATTTTCATCAGAGAGAGCCTGCAGGGAAAAGACATATCGACCATGATAAAAACAGATCTGGATTGGAGCACATCATTACATCAATTGTTAAACTCATTGACCCATGCCTAGACGGATAGCATAGTAATAATGAAATAAATTGCAATGTGAATATTTAAAGTCAATTAGGAAGAGTTCAACAGACTTTTAAAAGCAATGGGACAGGTTAAAGTGTCTTTTGATTTAGTAAGTCTTTAAATGATGTAGTCCAGAATGATCATTTAAAATGTAATTATGGAAATCAGTTTAAACAAATGCATAATTTGCTTTCTTTTTCTTTTTTTGTCTATGCAGGGAATGAAGGAATTAAGAAGGCAAGTAGAAGGTCTACCTCTGGTGAACTACAATCTGCTTAAATACATATGCAAGTAGGTGCTATTTTTATTCTGTTCTATTCTATTCTATTCAGTTCGGTTCTATTCAGCTCATCACATTATGCATTAGTGTTGGAATTTTTCATGTTAACATGATTCTGCAGGTTACGTTGTTACACCTATATATGGCGACAAATGGCTGACTTTATAGGTGAATTATAGAAACATTTACTTAAAAGATATATATTTTACAGAGCCCTGCATATGACATGAGGGAATATATATATATATATATATATATATATATATATATATATATATATATATATATATATATATATCTTTTTTTCCTCATATCATATAATCTTATTTTTGTTTGCAACAGTGAAGTTCCATCCAATAAAACAATAAACAATAAAGTAACCATGTAATAGTGCCTATTTTTAAATAGTGTAAAAAATAAAATATGCCATGATATAAAAATGGGTCGTTTTATGTATTTACATATTTATTTATTTGTATTTACGTCTTTTGTTATCCATTCAAATTTGAACATTCAGTTGCAGAAATCTGAGTTGTAATGTTAAGACCATTCATTCTTTTGATTTAGGTTTTTGGATGAAGTTCAGTCCTACTCAGGTGTGAATAAAATGAGTGTACAGAATCTGGCTACGGTCTTTGGGCCAAATATTCTGAGGCCAAAGGTTGAGGACCCGGTGACTATAATGGAAGGTAGGTCTTTTTGTTCATATCTCTCACTCCAGACTGCTCTAAATCATGATTATTTTAGTGCTTGAGCAATCTGTTTGTCATGTGTTCAGGCACAGTACTGGTCCAGCAGTTGATGGCCGTTCTGATTGGCCGGCATGATGTTCTTTTCCCACCTGAAGAGGACCATACTAGCACGCTGGAACTGGTTAATAATAACAATATTGATACACAGAAACGGCCTACAAATGGTCAGCTACAAAACAAAGAGAACAACAACACCAGTGGGGTGCGACAATGCACCTGGGATGCACCCGAATCACCTACCCGGGCTCCTCTGGACAATGGCTCTCCCCGCTCGGGCAGCCCACGTAATGGTTTTACAGGACAGCGATTCGAGGTGACTCGCAGTCCACCGCTGGCGGTGAAAAAGAACCCGGCTTTCAGCAAAGGCAGTGGGATTGTCACTAACGGATCGTTCAGCTCGTCGTCATCGTCTTCAGGTGATGCCAATCAGGAAAAGTGTCAGACTCTACCAAATATGGGCACCCTGCATGCACGTCGGACGGGCGCAATAAAGGGCTCAGGCACTAAGATGGGGGTCCAGAATGGCGTCGTTCGAATGGGCGTATCCAGCACTGATGTGACGAATGGGACTCTGAATGGGCGGAATGGACTCTGGGTGCCCAATGGTCACGTTACAATGCGCGAGGCTAAAAGTCGAGATGCTGAGAACCAACCGAACCGCCTGTCCACATATGACAACGTCCACATCCATCATCAGCAGACAACACAGCCTAGTCTGAGCAGCAGCTGTGAGGACAAACAGAGCGTGGATAGCGCCACATGGTCCACCTCGTCTTGCGAGATATCCTTACCGGAAAACTCAACCTCTTGCCGCTCCTCTACGACCACGTGCCCAGAGCAGGACTTCTTTGGCAACAACTTCGAGGACCCTTTGTTGGACGGGCCGGTACAGGAGGACAACGCACTGGCGGGGGACAGGGAGCAGCGGACCAGTATTGGAGGAGGCCGGGGAAGCAGAGGAACCAGCAGCAGTGATAACAGTGAAACGTTTGCCATCACAAATGGACCGACCAACCATAGTGCACTGCACAGCCTGGTGGCCAGCCTCAAACAGGAAATGCTCAAGCAGAAGAATGAATACGAGGCCAGGATCAAGAGGTGAGAGCCATGCTCAACCATAAAATGAACGTTTGACTTAAAACTAATGGTACGAGGCTAGTGTTTGACTTTGACCTAGTCTTTGGTAGGAGAGTACACGAATAAGAGATGTTTTTTCACAGTTTTAATGAAAATGAAAACAAATGAAAATCTCATTTCAATTTTCACTCTCATTGTTTCCAACCTTCATGCCTCTCTTTCTTTTGTAGAACTAACATCAGTGATGAAAGATGCTACTACAAATACCAAATTTTTTATGTGATTTATAGAAAAAAACATGGTGTAAACAAATAAACATATAAATAAATAAAAAAAAAAACTATAAATACATAAATGTATATATTAGGTGTGTAACGGTACATGTATTCATCCCAAACCGTCATGGTGCAAAACGTCAAGGTTCGGTGCATACAGTCAGACGGTGAATACAGTCAGTCACACGCGATCTACAGTCCAATCCAGAAAGGGGCGCACATGGTAATGCAACATCTTTTGCTAACCACTACAACAGGAAAAAAGCAGAAGAACAGATGATTTATGCATAGATCCATTTACGTGTAATCTCTCAACCAGTGTTTCAACTGTGGAAAGACATCAATAAAACAGCTTGAGGATAATATCTCACATAGCATTGCAAATTAACAAGTCATTTAGTGTCCACAGCATGTTAGTTGAATGAACTGTAGAGGGGAGCATTTCACTAAATATATGCATTATATTACATTTAAAATGTATATACTACATATATATATAAAATATATTACATATATATATATATATATATATATATATATATATATATATATATATATATATATATGGGTATATATATATATATATATATATATATATATATATATATATATATATATATATATATATATATATATATATATATATATATATATATATATATATATATATATATATATATATATATATATATATATATATATATATATATATCGGTGGGTAAGTTGTCACACTAGATTATCTAAAAATAAGAACACAACTACTTAATTGTTATTATTTTAATTTTTAAATTCAAACCAGAGCTGGAAATATAAACAATCATGCCTAGAGAATTTGAAAAAACAATTATTTCAATCCAAACAATACACATTTCAATCAAAACACATTAAGTGGCAAGACCACTTTACTTTGAACTTTAAACTCAAACTTTCTCTGGCTTGCACATAGATCCATGATAACTGAATGGAATACTGCAAATAACTCGCTTAACTTAACATGTTTAATATCTGAACATAACTGACTTAACATGGTGAACCTCTTTTTTGAGCATGTTCTATGTGTTTATTTGTACTGTGACAACTTGCCCCAAACTGACATGTGTGCTAACGTTGGCTAAATCTCAAGGTGAGCTCAATATAGCACGTCAGCTAAAGTATCAAAAGACACGTTATTGTCTCCTCTATGTTGTGCAAAATAATAATTTTTAACATTCATATCTAACAAAGTTGTATTACATAAAATTTAAAGTGCAAATTTTTTACTTTTTAAGCCAAAAAATAAGAAAATTGTGCTAACCTCAGATTAGAGCGATCTTGACCATGTGAACAGGAAGTTTACTATAAAAGAAGAAGTCACACAAAGTGGCTATTTGATTTTTGAGATAGAGCCTCTAGTTTTGGAGTTATGAAGAGTGTGACAACTTACCCCACTCTCCCCTATATATAATTTTTTTTAGTGATTAATGTCTGAACTTATGGCGTTTGTTCTTCTTGGAGGTTTTTTTTTGTTTGTTTGTTTGTTTTTTTTGAAAACTGCTTCATGATAGAATTAACTTTCACATAAATGAACACTTCAAGTGACTCATTAAACTATCACAGTATTAAAAGTGTATTCACCCAACCTTTCCCATCTTCCCTGTAGTCTGGAACATCGGAATCTAGAGTTGGAGACCGTGATGGCGAATCTACATGAAGAGCTGGACCAGGAGAAGAAGAAATACACCATGGTGGAGATCAAGCTGAGGAACGCCGAGCGAGCCAAGGACGACGCAGAAAAGAGAAACGAGATGTTGCAAAAAGAGATGGAGCAGTTCTTCTCCACCTTCGGAGACCTGACCGCAGATCCGCGACGGCCCGACAGAGCCAACACCATCTGGATCCAGTGAGCTGTTTCATTCACGCTTGTGTTGAGGACGGTCTACCATTAACATTACACTGTGTGGGCCGTGCTCAGACAGAATGTGTCTAAATCAACCTTCATGGCATCTCCTCAGCCGCTGTCACCTGTCCGTTCAATGCAAAGTTTTGACACGGCTGAGCGAAGCCCATTGAGCCAAATTTTCAGAGCTGATTGTGGACCAGTTGTGAGATTGCTGTTGGATTGAACCAGTTGAATTTATGAAGAAGGATGATGGGATGATGCAGCTTGGATTTTAAGGTAAAACATGTCATGATGAGTGTCAAACCAAAAGAAGGGGATGTGACAGAAAATGAGTGTCAAACAGAAAGATGCGGCTTCTGACTCTAAATAATGACAGAAAAGCTTTGCTCTAAAAGTGAATGGTAAGATGAACTCGGTTGAATGTGAGAAAACGAATGATATACAAGAATGAACAATGAGTCTTAGATGATGGGAAACTCCTGAAGGACAACAGAACAACGAATGTCACTCGTATTTCTTCTTGTGATCCAACCAAATGTGTCCATGAGCTGTCATGTATCCTCTTGTGTATATAAAGGTGAAACAATGTTAAAAATTCCACGATGAAAAACAAATGTCTGTATAATTGCAAATTAAAGTAATGTTTAATGTACGTATTGATATTTAAACAGAATTCTCAATGTGTTACATATAAATTTTATATCAAGGCTTTTCCTTGCACTTACGCATACGAGTTGCTGTTGTTTTTAGTATGGTACGAATATGAGATGTGGCAAACATTTGAGTATCATTCAGTCTTCCCTGTTGCTTTTTTGCATAAATTTACCACTGCAAATAAACATTTTCTTCATCAGTATTAAAAAATATATACATTTTTTTTAAAGCATAAATCTAACAATTTAGGGATTTTTTTTTGCTTTAAACAAATAACTTTTGGCCAGTGACACACACACACACACACACACACAAAAAACTAAAATAAAATAAATACATCCATACTTTGAAAAATGTCTCTGATAAAATGTAAGGGTTTTAAGATATTTTTATCGGGAAAACACAAAAATGCTGATGGAGAACATGATTTTTTGCAGTGCATCCTGATGCCACAGTGCTCCCCATGTGACCAAAACCAAGTAGAAAAGGAAACCTGTAAATACTTGTAAAAACAGGGCAAACGCTCAGCCTGTCTTTGTCATTTGTGCCTGTCGCACATCATTTGCTTTCAGTGGTGCTAGACGGGAGGAAGTCTGTTAAAATGAAGACTAAAGACTTGACGATTCAAACCCGATGGGGTTTGTTCATCTCTCGGACCACGTGTCTGTGCGTTTGGGGTCATTTGCCTTGTCTTGTCTTCTACTGTAGCTTTATGCATTCAGTGAAATGCAATGAAATTAAATTATGTGACCTCATTTAAATTGTCTAGTGTTATTGTATCAGTCGCTGGGGCCGACCACACGTGAAATCTGTGGGTGGTCTGACGTGTACAACCACAAAATGAACATTATGAATCGATACAGCATCCTCCCAAACAAATTCTGGACATTGTCCATGAAAACTCCCTTAGTAAAAAATTGTGATTTGTTTTAAAATGTCCAATGGTTATAATTCTTAAATGCAACATAAAACACACAGAATGACGCAGAATGCAACAAAATCATGGGGATATTGACCCGATCTTGTTGTTCTTTCCCTGGGTGGGCTTTCATATGTTTTCCCACTTTACAGTGTATTTGTGCATGTATTTGCAGGTGTTGATGTTTAATTAGGCAGAACATTTCTCAGCATCATAATCTCTCACAAAAAAAAAATTCAGACCTCATTTACTCAACCTATCTGCATGACCCCTATAGAACTCAATTATGATTATATTACAAGTCATTCTTCACTGATTAAGGGCCCAATATTTAAGATTTTTGGATTAAAATATCCAAAAACCACTAGAACAATGTTATTGTTGACTTGTTTACTTACATTATCTCAAATGTTTCCAAGAATGTTTAAATCCAGAGAAATAAGCAATTTTAACCAGTACATCATACCCGCGTTACCCTCGATTTCTGGCTTTATTTTGTAGAAACCATGGAAACACCAAAGACGCTTTAATATATATGTTTTATTAGACAAGGGAACGACTGTCTGGATACATTTATAGACAGAAAACTGATCATTGTTATAGAGCTCAACACATTTAGTCTTATTGTTTGAATCTCGTTTTCTTAATTTTCCGTGAGTACCATGTTTCACCATGCCATTTTAAAATGAATCGCATGCCATTTATCAACACAAGCTACCCAGCATTTATCAATATGATATTCTAATATCGATCTAGTATACTGCAGTGTGGAACAAGTGTCTCATGGCAGCCGTCTAGCGAACGCTCAGATTGACTAGTGGCGACGAAAGCAGACTGCGGGGTTGGCTCACGTCAGCAAGAGTCTGGGTCCAAAGTTGGCCTGACACACCAAACCGACGCTTGACAGCCGACGGCCAAGTAGCACGTCCGTTCTGCGCCTGCGTAAGATGTAATGCCTTTCCGTACCAGCAGGTGGCAGTAGGACCGACGAGCTCCGACGCCGATTCAACCGATTCTGCTTGGTGTGTTCCTGCCTTAATATGATAAAACAGCACTGCATAACCCCACATATGCTTGACCGGAAGAAGCAAAAGCGGCAACTATGACAATAATAAAAGTTCCGCTGCTCTCAAGCCGTGTGACGCGCTCGCCTCTCATTAGCAATCGCTCCAGCGGCCTCAGTCAGCTCCAACATCACTCGGCCCTGCTCTGCTTCATACCACAGTAACGTTAATAATCTCATCCATGAACATGATGTCTGCCCGAGTCCTGTCCCGATTCTTTTCCACTGGCTGTGAGGTGAAGACAGCATCTCCCATGATCCGCACTCAATCTCTGTCATCAAGCTATGCCTTTTGAATAGGCGACCTCTAGCGGCGAAAAATTACATATTGTGCCTTTATCTTTCCCTCTTCTTTCCCACAGCTATCAAGAGGACAGCTGTGGTCTAATGGTTAGTGAGTCGGACTTGTAACCCGAAGGTTGCGGGTCCGAGTCTCAGTACCGGCAGGAAATGAGCAAAGCACCTAACCCCCAATCACTTCCTGGGCACCTCAGCAAAAATGACTACCCACTGCTCCGGGTATTTGTTCACAGTGTGTGTGTCCAATACTCACTGCTGTGTGTGTGCACTTGGATGGGTAAAATGCAGAGCACAAATGCTTTCTGACGTGAATGTTTTTTACAAGTCAGAATAGTTACAGTAATTACGACATGCATGATCATACCTTGAACTCTGCAGGTAGGTAGACCTCGAGGAACAGGAGTGGGCACCTCTGGTCTACAGGCTTTCACAGACAACCTAGGATGCTGGGGAAGGTCTCGTTTTTTACATTTCTTTAAAAGCTGTTCACACTCTGGCAATAAAAAGTGATTATTACATGAAAACTCTTACATATAGCCTCTTTAACTAATTCTTTAACTTTGCCACAGACCTGTAACGCTGCTCCGGTGCACTCTCGGGATTAACATCCTTGTAATTTTTCCCAGTAAGGGTCTGCTTGAATTTAAAGATCCCATAATGTATTTCACCCTGAACCTATTAGAAGACACATCAGGGGTCCTGTGGTCTCCATCCCCACACCAGCAGCACATAGAGGGAATCTGGCTCACACACTCCACACCTTTCTTCACTGGATAATAGGCTTAAAGCAGCCGGACAAAGTAAACGCAGCCCGCAAATTCCATTCTGAGCTACAGACGACAGAAAGGAACGGGATCCAGGAATATTTTCACGCCAAGCTTGATCTGAAGAATACAAACCTCTGGAAGCTGGAGAGAAGCACAGATAATAGAGTGCTTCTCATGCAGGGATCGGCTTTTGTTGGCGATTCAGGTTTTGTTCCATTTTATAGAACTTAAATGAGATGGAAGTCCACTGTAGGTAACCAAGCTATTGAGATGATAAATATGTTCCAGTCAAGAGTGTGTGAGAGAGAGTTGAATAAAATAAAAATAAGAACTGTACAGTGGCCCTCAGACACGTAAACACCATTAACCCTATAGAGTCTACTACTTTCTAAGGCCTCTATATGAGCAACATGATCAAAACTTTGCTGTTGTACACAATCATACCTTCTGTTGTCTCAAATCTTGAATGATTTTTATAAAGTAAACATAAGAATAACTTTTATATTGTTAGTAATATTTCAAGATGGACACTTGGCTAGAGCAACTGATTATTCATACATCATTTTTGTAGAAAAAAAAAATGTTAAAATGTAAGTATCAAATATATACATCAGGCTTTTGAGGAAAATTTATTGTTCATCTCTCAATCATCATTGTATTGCATTGCATTATATGTTTTGCCCCCACAACAGATCTTTTATCATAAAACTAAGCATTTAAATATTTTTGGAAGATATAGAGTGACTGATATTTATATGCATTTTATGTAGTCTGCTATACTGTTTTACATTATCAGAATGACATCTTTTTTGGACATATAAATACCAGCAACTGCACCAAAATGCATATTTTTCTCAGTTTGGGCCTCTGAATGAAATTGATGTTTTTTTCCTCAAGTATGAGTTCTATATGAGCCATAATGTATCAAATATGAAAAAAAAAAAAAAAAAAAAAAAGCAAACCTTTATACACACACACACACACACACACACACATATATATATATATATATATATATATATATATATATATATATATATATATATATATATATTTTTTTTTTTTTTTTTTTTTTTTTTTTTTTTGTCTAAAGGTTCGATAAACTGTTCCATTTAAAAAAAGGAGATTTTTTCTCAATATTTCAAATGTCAGGCTTTATAGGTTTAAAAACACACAAGTTGCTTCTGCAAACAAATGCTGCAAGTTTTTATCAAAATGAATTTCACTTTTCATTTTTTTTAGTCACTTTTAAATCATCTGGGTGTCAAGGTGATTTATAGTGGATGAAGACAGTTCAACTGAAGTTCACACAGGTGTTCAAGCTGAATTATTTTATCATTCAAAACATTAAATCATTTTTTGAAATGTTTAGCTTTAAACGGTCCAGAGATCCCACACTTTTGGTAAAAAAAGAATTTCCATGGCCTTTCCAGTGATCTTTGAATACCGGAAAATGATTAAAAAAACAAAAAAAAACAGTAATGAATCATTTTGAAAGATTTTTGAACCAGATTTACGGAGTCCTTGAAAAGTATGAACTCAAAAGTTCAATTTGCTCATGAATTGGACATCACTGTGGCTCACATGAAGTTTTACTTCACGTGTCTATCTGAAGAAATATTTGTGGATTAGAGAAACTCCACGACTTTCATTCCTGGAAAACAAATTAAAAACATTCACAACATATTTTGATGACACGTGTCTTGGTTTGCTACCAAAAAAAGGTGTGGGTCATTATGGGTCATGCTCTTTTACACAGCCCAACTTTAATTTCTCACAATTTTCAACCTTTCTAACTAATTACAAGTGAAAAAGTTTTGAAAAAGTCTCAGGTTTTCCATGACTACAGGAACCCTATGGAAACCTGAGCTTTTGCCATGTTATAAACTCCCTGGTTTGCTCATATGGGGTGTGAGAAGTAACATATACATTGGTAAGGTATTAAAATAGGCAGATATTATGGTGAAGCCTCTATGTGTGTTGAAGGACTAATTTATATTCAGGAGTGTCCTAAATTGAGGACTCTCCAAGGCCAGCTTTGAGAAGGGCCAAATCTCAAAAATGACCCTAATAGAAAGTCAGCTCTCCTTAAAGAACGGGCTCACTGGATTCTCAGAAAACAGTAAAAAGAAAACCCAAACCAAAAAGAACAAAAGAAGTCTTTCTCTCAGTCCTTGGTTGGAATTGAAAACCAAAACTTGCTTTCTTCCTCACTTTCTTTTTTTAACCCCACATTCTGAACACATACTCTCTCTCTCTCTCTCTCTCTCTCAATAATCACACTCATACCTTTACTTTACATTTTTACCTGAAATGTTGTCAACAACCCATATAAATAGGTACCAGTCACCATGTCTTTGTCTAGCTTAAATTAAAATACCTATGAGGCATGCAAATTCAAGAACAGATGACAATTCATTTCAAGGTCAAAGGAGTTTATTTTCAGTCACATACAGATATTTATATTACATACACAGTACCTTTAAAATGTCGGGTGCTAACAGCAATTCATAGTGCTGTTTAAATCTTTAGTTTTTATTTTTAATTTTTTTCTCCCCAAACCATCTCATCTTATCTTGCATTTGTAGAATCATTTGATTTGAACAACAGCCTGGAGCAGGTGGTGTGAAAATGGCGTTAGATGTCAGAAAGCACTGCGTAAAGAACCACAGCCTCCATCTTAAACTCTCAACAGAATGGCTCACTGACAGCACGGAAAGAGATAGATGGAGAGAGAAAGAGGCTTAAAAATACCATCTGAGTCAAAATGAAACCATAAAGACTTGATTGAGTTGAACGTCACCATGAGACTCATAACATTAACTAGTACACAGTGTGAATTCATGATTAGAAAAACAATTCACTTGTTCATCCACACTTAAAGAGTTTAGTTATTGCACTACTGTGATCTCTGACACTGAATAACCTTCGAAAGAAGGAACGAAGGAGAAAAAATAAAGGAAGAAGGAAAAAGAGGGGAAAACAAAATGAAGATGGAAAAAGATAGGAAGAGAGGACAGAAAGGGAAAAAAAGGAAGAAAGGAGAAACAAGGAAAGGAAAAAAGGCAAAGAAAGGAATGTAAACAAAGAAATAAATGGAAAGGAAACAAAAAGCAAAAAAGTAAAGTGATGGATGGATGGATGATGGATGGATGATGGATGGAAGGAAGGAAGGAAGGAAGGAAGGAAGGAAGGAAGGAAGGAAGGAAGGAAGGAAGGAATAAAAGTGTAGGAAGGAGGGAAGGAAGTAAAGTGAAGGAAATAAAATGAGGGAATGACAAAGGAATGAAGGAATAAAAGTGAAGGAAGGAAGGAAGGAAGGAAGGAAGGAAGGAAGGAAGGAAGGAAGGAAAGAAAGAAACAGGGAAGGAAGGAAGGAATAAAAGTGAAGGAAGGAAGGAAACAAGGAAGGAAGGAAGGAATAAAAGTGAAGGAAGGAAGGAAATAAATTGAAGGAAGAAAGGAAGGAAAGTGAAGGAAATAAAGTGAAGTAAGGACAAAGGAAGGAAGGAATAAAAGTGAAGGAAGGAAGGAAGGAAGGAAGGAAGGAAGGAAAGGGAAGGGAAGGAATTAATAAAAGTGAAGGAAGGAAGGAAGGAAGGAAGGAAGGAAGGAAGGAAGGAAGGAAGGAAGGAAGGAAGGAAGGAAGGAATAAAAGTGTAGGAAGAAGGGAAGGAAGTAAAGTGAAGGAAATAAAGTGAGGGAATGACAAAGGAATGAAGGAATAAAAGTGAAGGAAGGAAGGAAGGAAGGAAGGAAGGAAAGAAACAGGGAAGGAAGGAATAAAAGTGAAGGAAGGAAGGAAGGAAGGAAGAAAGGAAGGAAAGTGAAGGAAATAAAGTGAGGGAATGACAAAGGAATGAAGGAATAAAAGTGAAGGAAGGAAGGAAGGAAGGAAGGAAGGAAGGAAGGAAGGAAGGAAGGAAGGAAGGAAGGAAAGAGGGAAGGAAGTAAGGAAGTGAAGGAAGGAAGGAAGGAAGGAAATAAATTGAAGAAAGAAAGGAAGGAAAGTGAAGGAAATAAAGTGAGGGAATGACAAAGGAATGAAGGAATAAAAGTGAAGGAAGGAAGGAAACAAGGAAGGAAGTAAGGAATAAAAGTGAAGGAAGGAAGGAAGGAAGGAAGGAAGGAAGGAAGGAAAGGGAAGGAATTAAATGTTAAGGAAGGAAGACAAATGAAGACAGAAAAAATGAACAAGGAAGTAAGGAAGGAAACAAACAGGATGAAAGAAAGAAAGTGAAATTGAAAAATAAAGGAAAAGACCAGGTAAAAAGGAAAAAAATAAATAGGAAAACAAGATTAAACAAGATTAATGGAAAGAAAAAGCAAATAGAAGTAAAGGAAGAAGTTAAAAGAGAAAAAAGAAATGAAAAAGAATAAGGGAATGAAGAAAGGTAAACAGGAAGAAAGGAAGGACGGAAAGGAAACAGATGGGGGGACAAAGGCAAGTGAGGAAAGTAAACAATAAAGAACTAAGGAAAGAAGAAGAAGGGAAAAAGGGAAAGAAAGCAAGAGGAAATGCAACAAAGAAAGAAAGAGAATGAAGAAAAAGAAAATAAGGAAAAAAGAATATGGGAAGGAAGGACTGGAACTAAACATAAGGAAGAAGGAAAGTGAAGGCAGGAAAAAAAGAGGAAAACAGGTCAATGGTGCAGGATGTAGTGGTCTGTATTGCTTGGAGTGTTTCCTGTGATTGCAGTGACACAGATTCATCAACTGTACATTGTTGTGCAGATTGTTATGAAAGTAAGTACTTCATACTAAAATATTCCATTAAATATACCTTGATTTGAAACATAACATGACAGAAGAGTACACTGGAGCTGCTGAGCTGTTTCTCGTGAACATGCATTCATCTGATGAACATACAAGACTGCATAATGAACAGGGCTTTAAACTGGACTAAATAACAGATTCACTCAAAACCTTAAAAAACAAAACCTGGGAATATTTTACAATTCTGTTAAGGCCACCATCTCGACCAATCAGTTTGAGTTTAAATGATGACATCATAATAGCACATCGTTAAGTTACATCATTTCCATTCTTTCGTTCCCGGCTCACAAACTGCACCGCCACTGTTACGAGACAAAGTCAAACTCTACAATACAGCACTTACAGCACACCCGCAGCTTTAACACTCAGTACTTTACCCACAATGCAACAGTAGTGGCATCCCGCATATATCACCGTTCTCGCAGGTTTATAATGGTTTCAGAAGCAGCATTATAACATTGTGAAAAGTACAAACATTCAATGTTGACACCTACTTTAATCAAAAGCCATTCTGAGAAATCAATCCCAAAGTTTTTTATTTGAAGCACCATGGGAGAAATGCAGACTCCTGGGCTGAAACTCGGCTCATTTCAACCTCTTTTACGAGTTGATATATCACGTTAACGCTTTGAGCTGAGTTTCATAACAACTGGTTTAAGTGATGCGAAGTTCAAAATGGATAACTGAGACTATGAATTAACCCTGTGCGCGACCCAACAGATATGAGGGTCCTTTCGTCGAAAAATAACCTGTATAAAATGCAAGATGCCACATCACATTGTTGTCCGTCTATTCTAAAATGAAATGTAATCAACAAATTGGAAACACAACGCAACGGTTTACAAGTAATATTGAATTCTAACTATTGAAATACAAAAGCTACTGTATGTAGTGTCCACCCTGTTGTAAAATCATCAGCAGCCATATTGAATTATTTTGCAGAGACTGGAGACCTCCCAGAACCCCTCTCTGTCCTCTAGAAAT
This sequence comes from Megalobrama amblycephala, assembly GCF_018812025.1. NCBI lineage: Eukaryota > Metazoa > Chordata > Actinopteri > Cypriniformes > Xenocyprididae > Megalobrama > Megalobrama amblycephala. The sequence continues at coordinate 27,372,606 of NC_063061.1, read as the reverse complement.
GATATAGCCTATTACTTTGTACCATATAAGGTTTTTTTATGTTGATTGTTATGGCGGAAATGTCTGATTAGGTTGGGAAACTTATGATAATGTTTTTAATCAAAATTCTGAAGTTTTATGTTTGAACTTAATTCATATATTCAGCTCTAAAAGTGTCAGACAGAAGGCTAGAATATATAATCACACTTATAGGGTCAATATTTGATGTTAGGGGTGATAAATGCATGTGATTGTCATAAAACAAAAATTCAATTGAACACATTTGTTAACTGAAAAACAAACTTCTGCATGTACTTAGAGGTACACTATGAAACTTTTTTGTTCAAAATTAACAAAATGTAGTTAATTTATAATTATATAATGTGTTTTTGTCGTACCCTGATTCACCAAAGTAAGCCTATTATAGTTGTTTATATTTTAGACCTGACAGGATGGTTTTCGCGGGAATTTGCGTAGCATGCGTGTCTCGCCATATCGGTAAATAAGAGAAAAGTTGCTCTATATTGACGCGTGTATGTGAGTGTTAGTTTTCACAACGAGAGTGAAAGTTTGACACGGAGCAGCTAATAAGTCTTCAACCTGCGTTGAATCACCCGTTTAAAAAAACAACAACAAAAAAACACCGAACCCCGAACAGAGAGTCTGTTGGCAAAAAGAGAACGTGACAAAGCAAAGTCCTTTTCATGTAAAGTCTGTTCACTCGGCGGCCATATTTGCAACGCCTCCGGGCAGCTATTTCGGGCATTATCTATTTGAATGGGGAAAATCCTGAAATCTTAAAAAAAAAAAAACTGTTGGGCGAACTCAAATAATATATTTCAAATCAGCAACAAAATCTGACATGAAATGTCCTATACATTTTCTTTCCTATGCTTAAATAGCGTTTAAAAGCTTATTTTTCCGGCCAGACTAGCCAATGCGCATGTGCAGTCCTAACGTGAGTCTAGGGTTTCTATGGGAACTGCAGCTTCTAACTGCAGTTGCAGTGACGCAATGACTTTATCAATCAGCGATTGGCTCTTTTACTTAGAAAGCGGGGCGTGTTCCGCAATATTGCGCGTTGAAGTTTCTCACATCAATAAGTAGTGAACTGTCTTTCTGTATCTATAATCTTTGGACAGAGAGCTCGTAATAAAACAAATCAACATTGGTTTGGCTTCTCTGAGATGGTTGTAAATGTCTTTGAAATGTTGTAAACGCGACATGGAGATGGTGTTTTTATTACTCTAAAGGTGAGTAAGGTATGTTATTGAACATATAAATTGCCATTTGTAGCTCTCTAACAGAGTTCATTGTATTGTGAAGGGTCATTTTATTGTGGGTTGTTATGGCGCTGTGCTGGATTTTATTTTCAAGGAAGTTCCGTGTCTATTAATGGGTATGGCTACAGTAACTTCTTCAGCTTAAGATCCTTTCAGTCTAAACTGGTTATATCTCTATATAGTAGTGAATGTTTTGAGAGCAGTATGATAACCATATTCATCCACACAGTCACGCAAAGCCGAAGCACAACCAAAATAATACAATTTTTCCGCAAAAATGCATTCAGTTTTGTTTTTTAACCGCTAGACAGTCAAAATATATACATAGTGTACCTCTAAGCAGAATCAGATAAACATTAACATGCAATGCCATATAAATGTGTTATTAAAAATACTTAGGCTAATTAATAATAATTAAATTTTATCCACAAAAAGAGTGTTTCTGAGTGAGAATGAGTTAGAAAATGAGAGCTTTGTTACATAAACAAACCAAAAAATCATGTGTATTTCATCCCTTTATTAAAATGTTTAGTACACGGATCAAATTGGACAAATACAGGTACAAAACAAAACCGTACAACTTAAATATTATATGTTCAATTTACTGTGTACTTCATAATGTATATTCAATGAAGCTAAACTTTACCTAGTAGTACTAAAAACATCAGCCATGTGTGTTTGAAAATTTAAACTACATTAATCGTCTTTTTAAAAATGGAACAATTAAATGTGAGGGGGGGGGTGAGGGTTACATTGGAACAAACAGTGGCCCCTAAGCGTATATGGACATTTTAGACATAAAAAATGCATATAACAAAATATTAGTGGCATTTTTTTTTCAAACAAAGATCAACCTAATATGTAAAAATGAACACTTTGGGGTGTCAAACGTTAGTGGAACATGTTCATAGTTTAATGTGATGAACTACACCTGTGTAAACTTGAGGAGAACTGACTTTTAGTGTGATGTAAATGCCCAAATACTGTTTGAGGCCACTGTAGTTCTCAGATCTGGGGCTTATAACAGATTTTTGTCCAGGTGCCTTTTTTTCTTTAACATACAGTGACTTTAAATCACACTTGGATACAAGAGCCAGATCTCTAAATCTATATGAATAGGGGATTGTGGGATTGGGTAAACAGACCTGACACATCCGACATCACCTGGAACACCTCTACCAGAGCCGTCGCGTTTACTGTACTCGTGTTTTTGAGGAGGAAACTGCATTATTTCAAAGGCACTTCCCAAATCCGACAATAAACAGGTTTAATAATAAACTCCAGCTGTGAAATTTAGGTAGTAAGCACGTTGATTCCCTTCAGACAACACAAAAATATGAGTTTCGAGATGAGATTTAGTTTGCGTGGATGTGAACAAGGAACAAAAAGTGAAGATGAGGTGCATGCTCTCGACTTAGTTAGACACACACCTTTCAAAGGTGAAGTTGAAGCATGCAAGGCTGTCGCAGAGAGGGCGAGTTTCACAAACACGAAGGAAGGGCTGTTGAAAGTCGGAAAATGACAGCAACCGTGCTTGTACCCCCCAATGGCTTCCTTTAAAGCAGCCTCAATTCCTGTCAAGTGACAGATACGCCCACATTCACCCGTTAGCTCCTTAAATGTTATATAAACACGGTTATCTATATTTGTATATGTTATAATTAGCTTAATTACTTTTTTCTCTGACCATGCAAGACTACAGGCAAAGGGAAACGGGTGATTAGCTGTAATGTGGCAAGGTGTGCAAATACTCCCTCTACTGGCCGTCAGTCCCACTCTGAGAAGACCTCACAACTGTACACAATTACATATATACAAAAGATAGGGGGCGCCATTGTACATATTAGTATTTTACCTTACGAGGAGTCGCACATAGACACACCAGCCCATCCGAAACCAGTTGGGAGTTTCGGCACAAGCAAAATAAAATCATCTGATCGAATATAGTACAGTGCTCTTTAAAATAAAAGCCCACCCTGCCACATCGACTGAAGCACAGAAAATCGCAAGGTAATAGATATCAGCCAGTCAATGTACACTTTACAGAGATGCCCAATTAGGCCCTTTTTTTCTCTTTTCTTTTCTTTTTTTGACGTCTCGTTTTTTTTTTTTGGATGCCATATGAGGGGATTAAAAGCAAAGCAACTAGTGAAGATTCATAAATATACATATTCAGACGTTTCTTTGAATGAAAATGCATACTTTGTCATCATTTACTCATTATTTTACGCATATATTAACTAATTTTTTTATTTCGTTAATTACATTTTTTTCAGAGGTTTGTGGATTTGTACTCGGTCGGGGTTGCGGTGGCCGTTCACCTTCTGAAGAACATGGGGTTGCGCAGGCAGGCGGTTAGTCACCTGCAGCACCCCAGCGGTCCGGCGGAGGTCTCCAGGCTGCTGTCGGTATCGGAGGCCAAGGTCTGGTCGGTGGACATGGAGGAGATGTCGTTGACGGAGGAGGAGGGGGGGAGGCTCTCGCTGCTGTTCATGGCTGCACCTGCGCTAAGGGAAGTAACGGGGAAAAACGGTTACAACGAAAAAAGTAGAGCAGCCACAGTGCCCTCTACAGGGCTAATAGATACTACAAGCAGAAGATCAAATATCAAAAAGTACAATAACAACAAAACGTGTACAAATAACCCACAGGGATGAAAGTGGGGTCTTTAAGGGTGGAGTCCATGGACTGAGTCAGCTCTGAGGTGATATTGTAGGATGTTGAGCCACATTTTTGTACAAATGCTAACAGATGACCATCCTGAACCCTAAGAACAGAATGTGACTATAAACTATTTTTACTTTATTTTTTACTATATTATTTTCTTAAGATATAAATATTTACTTTGTCTTTTTATACCAAAAATTAGAGTAGAGACACGCACATATATACACATCTCTCTCTCTCTATTAAATATTACTCTAAACTACATGTATTAAAAGGTTTTATTTAAATTATTTAAAGGGTTAATTCACCCAAAAATGAAAATTCTGTCATTAATTACTCACCCTCGTGTCGTTCCACACCTGTAAGACCTTCGTTCATTTTCAGAACACAAATTAAGATATTTTAGTTGAAATCCGATGGCTCAGTGAAGCCTGCATAGGGAGCAATGGACACTTCCTCTCTCAAGACGACTTATAAAGTGATGGCCGTAATGAATCTTTTGTGTCGAATCTGCTGTTCGGAGCGCCAAAGTCACATGATTTCAGCAGTTTGGCAGTTTGACACGCGATCCGAATCATGATTCGATACGCTGATTCATAACGCTCCGGATCTTCCTGAAGCAGTGTTTTGAAATCGGCCATCACTAAATAAGTCGTTATTTTGGTTTTTTTTTTGGCGCTCCAAAAATATTCTCATCGCTTTATAATATTAATATTGAACCACTGTACTCACATGAACCGATTTAAATATGTTTTTAGTACCTTTATGGATCTTGAGAGAGGAAGTGTCATTACTCCCTATGCAGGCCTCACTGAGCCATCGGATTTCAACTAAAATATCTTAATTTGCGTTCCGAAGATGAATGAAGGTCTTACGGGTGTGGAACGGCATGAAGTTGAGTAATAAATGACAGAATTTTCATTTTTGGGTGAATTAATCCTTTAATTTAATTATTAAAGAATATATATATATATATATATATATATATATATATATATATTTTTTTTTTTTTTTTTTACACACATCTCCCTCTCTTTAATACACACCTCTATCTCTATGAAATATTACTCTGTAGTAAAAGTTTTTATTTAAGGTAACTTAAATTCATTTTAAGTTACTTAAAGTAACTTCATTATTAAATGTATTCTAAAATTTATGTGTGCATATTACTTTAAACTAAATGTATAAAAATAATTTATTTAAATAATTTAATTTAATGTACTTAAAGTCATTCTAAATATTCTAATATATATATATATATATATATATATATATATATATATATATATATATATATCATAACTTAGAAAAGTAGACAGCTACATGATTATAATATTAATTATGCGGCAGAAACTGTGAAGCATTAGTTAGGTTCACATCCCAAACATGAGTAAATCACTAGTTACACAATCATTCTACATGCTTGTAATAAAAAGGACAAAAAAAAAATGAAATATGAGTTATGCCACTAGGTGGTGCTAACGCTCTACAAGAAGAAATAAATACAGGCTTCTGCAAAAAGGACAAATTGTCCCTTTTTTTCATCATCAGGTCTGAGAGTTGCACTGGCTGCCCTATAAATCCACAACCCAGAAATCCTTGAATCCTTCACCAAATCTGTTTCAGCACAGGAGCTCTGCCCATTCCAATAACAGGCAAGAAGATTGCTTTTTGATAAAAATCAAATGCAAATAACCCCTTAAACGGCTTTCTACGATAACATTACAAGCTAATTTACTTGATTGACGGGCTACATCTTTCTTTTTAATAGAAGGCAGCTCTTTAATGCCCATTCAGTGCTGTGAACATGATTTATAATAACTTTATACTACACTGCCCACATCCTCGTTTGAGATTAACATTTCAAACATGCAATTTTGAAACGTGACTGCAGAGTGGAGCTGGAACCAGCGGTTAAGGTGAAAAAATAATGGCAATATGATAAATGATGAAAGCAGAAGCTACCCTTTAAAATGAGAAGAAAAAATGAAGAGGGTGGGTGACATTGGCTCAGCAAGGGGTTTTTATTGCTGTCAGCTTTATGGTTACTGTCTCTCTTTCAGCCTCTCTCTCTCTTTCGCTCTATAGAATCGTGCCAGACCAGCAAAATGTGATAGCTAGTTACATGTCACATCACACTGAGAGCATCAGTGAGCCTCACGGCACAGACAAACAAGAATTTTTCCACAAACACTATAGAAGACTGGGGAAAACCTCCTTACATTGCCCATAATTCTCTGTTCAACAAAGCTGCATTTCTTTAAAATCAGAAATATCTGTTTTCATTTTTTATATATTTCAAAATGTAGTAATATTTCAATTATTTCAAATATTTTGGCTTGCCAAAGCGAACTCTTAGGAAAAAGCTGTAAAAAACACCTTCGCACTACCATTGGTCCGTGGCGATAACATAGTAGGCGTGTGCGCTGAGGCTCTGCCTTCTTTCACACAGAGCTCTTCTCTGACTCATTTCGTCTGTTTGAAGGGGCTTTCACACTGCCAGTTTAGTTCGAAACAGTCAAAATTGACTAGTTTTAGCTACTTTCAACTGAAAGCAATTAGCAACACTGATGATAGTGATGGTGATTTACCTTGGATTCGAGCGAGAGTAAGCCTGCAGCGTATTCGCGCGTTGCGAGTGCAATCTGAGCGGCAAAAGATCGGGGCCTTAAAGGGGCTGTATGTAGAATTCAGAAACCCTTGTTATTAGCAACACTGGTGGCCATTAAGTGAACTGCAGCCAGCAACTTATTGCTCTTGCTCGCAGGCGACACACACGTAACACACTGAAAAATATTATTTTTGCTGCTTGTTCAATTTACTTAATTAAAATGAGCTAAAGCAACACAATTCCTACACATTTTGTCCTAACTTAATTTCATTGTGTTTAATTCACGTAAATATATCTAGTATTGAAGTTTACTTAATCCATTTGTGTTGGGATTACATGAATGAATTTTGTTCCATTAACTGAAAATGGGCGGTGCTTGTTAGTTCCCATCATGCATTGCATATGGCTGGATAAAGAGAGAAAATGTTTAAAAATTTGATGTTATTTATGTTTTGCAGTAAGATGAAAACGGGGGATGCTTGATAGTGTTTAATAGTGTTCAGTGTTCACATATTGCAATTATTAGAATGTTTTAAATTTCACTGGGTTATCATTAGGCTGAGGCCTGGTGCATCATATTCAGTTTTAGCTTTGCGATGAAAGCTAGCATTTTACGTGTTAGTGTGTGGACCATTGTTAGCTAATAGGCTGATGACTATCTAGTCCAATCTAATGGATCAATCATGTAACACATGGAATTGAATTAAACGAAAGAACATATTGGATGTTTTAAAAGAATGAATCAATGAACCTTACAAAATTCACTTTGAGACTGCTTAATTGGGTCACTTAAAAATTACTTAATTTCCTCATGTTGAAGTTACATTAACAAATTATATTTGTATAACTTAATTGATTCATGTGGGACCAATGTACACTATTAAATCATGTAAATTCAGCACACTTTTTTTCAGTGTACAGATTGTCTTCACTGGTTTTCTGCATATCTCATGACCATTTCCTCGATCTCAAAAGTTCTGCCTTTCAACTCCTCTTTTTAGATTGACCTGGTTTTTCTTTACCCACAATTCATACACTGTAAAAAAGAATTGTTAGTTTAACTTAAAAAAAAATAAGTTACCTGGTCACCTTAAAATTTTGAGTTCATTGAAATTAAAAATTTGAGTTAATACAATGAAGGCGATAGGTTTAATCAACAGAAACTTAAAATATTATGTCATCTGAACCACGTTCATTATCTAAGATGATTTGACAATAGAACTTTTTTTTTTTTTTTTTTTTTTTTTTTTACAGTGTACTAGCGCCCATCACAGTAAACGGCATCATGACATGTATATCCCAAACATGCGATTTCAGTGACTGTTTGGGTGGAAAAATAGACGTTCAGCTACATCGCTCTGATCTCACTTAACAGAATCCTCCAGTCATCTCCCACAAAGGACACCTTAAGGGGCGTCCCAGAGAGACCACCATAAATCTCGGGTTTATACTGCAGGATGGAGCTTCTTAAAGCGCAGCATCTCTGACTCCCAGACCCTTAATAAAGCAGGAAGGGAATGAGGATTTATATCCAGCATCGATTTTCAACCCCAGTACAGTTCTGTGGCTTTAACTAAACACACTGAATCACTGTTTAGTACAGGACGCCACATCAACAACAGTCCACTGCAGGTGCAGGACATCTATAAACACGAGTCTTCAAGAATTCTCATTCGTCAAAAGATTTCAGCTTGTTTATGGGCATGTGATCAATGTATGTTGGAAATAACCCACCATGTACCTGTCAGAAAAATGCAAATAATACTTTTTCATAAAACACACTCAATAATTACACTTATAAACCACATATGTGGGAATTTGTAAAGTTTCTTTAAAATCATAAATGTGTGTTCATGAAAAGTGCTATACAATTGAACTGAATATGTGATTTTCTACACACGCGACTCAACACACTAACCCACACTGCTGTGAAATACGGAGCTGCATTGCGACTGCTTTCTTCAGCACAAGCACTTAATTACAAAGGGGGAGACGGACTGAGAGAGAGAGAGAGAGAGAAAATGAGGCCAGAAAAAGATGGACAACTCATGCAAAATGAATTCAAACCTCCCAGCAATATCACAAAACACAAGCAGCTAGAAACCAATTGATCACTGACATGATCGGATGTTAACAAGTGAATGAAATGACAGTGAACAGGAAGAACTTCAGCTCGTGTCACTGTCTGTCACCTTCTCAGTGCTGCAGGACTGCAGACATGCAACACCGCACCAATGCAAACACACACATACATGTGCTGCCCTCTACAGGTCAAACAGAGACACTGCAGGCTGCTGATGACTCCACATCCCACAAACCTTTAAGAAAATGCCTGTTCATTGAGTGAATTAGCTTATTCTTAATGCGAACTTAATCCTAGAAATATTTCAGTGTTGAATGAACTATGTTTTTAATATCAGACATCATGGACTCCAACCTTAATTATGAAACATGTATACATATACAGTGGCAAATATACAATACAATATAAAATCAGATACAGATACATTTTTAAAAGTTAATCCAGGCCGGTTCCTAAAATTTTAGCAATGTTTTAAACTCAAGCATTCATTTGCTTATTTTTTTGTTAAAATGATACCATTACTTGGATATTTTTACATTCATGTAGCATTTATATGGTCCAAAGGAGAAACAAAAAACACACACAAAATGTTTCCTTTGCTAAGCTCTGCCCCTTGGTTATAGTTGCTAACCAAGCAAGCTTCATGGAATTTAAAATATGCTCATAAAGTGGTATATTGTGGATATTTTCAATTGATAGAACTGTGTATAAGTTTATCCAAGCTCACAGATCCTCCATTGACTTACATTATACTCTACAGTGTGTGCATAATTATTATGCAAGTGCATTAGTATTGCATCCTTCTCATGGGCATTAAATCATTTCTGACTTTTCCATGTGAAATAAAACTCTTTTTTGGCACAATTTATCTGTAAAAGAAAACCTGCTTAATAATTATGCACATCTGAATATAAGTCTGTTTTTCACTTCCAGCCCTCGTTAATAATTATATATAACTTATAAATGATTATATACAAAATTAATAGTAGTTATTAAGATTGATGTGGCTTGGAATTGCTAAAATGTGCTTGACAAAAATGATCAGAATATTGATTTGCATAATTATGTACGAACTGTAAACGAGATGAAACTTGCCTGAGAAAATGGGGGGCTGGATTGGTCAGTAACATTTTAAGGCGGGGCTTAGCGAAGGATCAATTGTAACTCTTCAAGTGAAAAATAGGCTAAATTAAATACAGTGTTATTAAGTGATTTCTTAAAGATGCTGTAAGATTTTTTGGTGTATACCACAAATAAAATGTCCCTACAATCTGATAAACTGAAATAGATCTCCTAATTCACTACAGTCTCAACCCAAAACTCTGGGAGAGGCCCGTGTTTTTTAGCCAATCAAAAACCAGTTGCCATCTCTTTGGGGGCGGGGTTTTATGACATAATTATCTTAATTACAAGATTACGGCTTGTAAAAAGCAATCACATCCTCATAGAACTCATAATTACAACTTGTAAACTGGGAATTTTCTAAGCACTCCAACTTGACTTCCAACAGCCATAGTAGAGCATAATTCTGAGTCCGAGGATGCAAACAGCTCCGAATAGAACGTCATGTGTAGTCACCTCGTAATTACGATTATTACGACATGGTGTGAACGCAGCATTTGTTCAAGTCAAAGAATAGCGGTAGTGGCTGAAATCGCTTACAGCACCTTTTATTAATTTCAGCAAAGACTACAACAGACAACACTGTCAAAATTACAGATTACCAACATAATGAAAAACTAGCACGTAATCACACTCAAGATGTGTTTTATTTGAGTCACACGGACGAGATGAGAGGGGGACAGGGACAAATGGAGCAGTCACAATGGGAGGGTTTCTCATAAACAGCTGAAATCACTTTAAATTGACTTACAGAAGCATAGCTTATGCACAGAGAGTACCTGAGGGAGAGGGCTGTCCCTTCACCACACCATTCTTTGTTCTCTCCTCGAAGTTCATCACCTCTTTATAAATGAGCTCTGAGCCAGAGAGAAACACAGGTGGAGAAAAAGAGAGAGATGAACACGTTTAGAGCTAATGAGCTCAAAATCACACTTGGTTTATAAGAAACCAACAAAAAACAAGACAAGGAGAAAATGAACAATTACTTGTAGATTATTATCCTAGTTCCTATTCTCAGATGCTAAAAATGGCTAATTTAGCATCTGAGGATAGAAACTAATTGGCTCAGTATAAAAACAAGTGGCGGCCATGATTAAAAAAACAACCGTGTGCATTTCTTCATCTGTCTGTGGGTCATGCGTTATGTCATGTCTACATGCAGATAGCTCCATATAAGCCTACCTTTCCATTCATCAATCGAGTGTTCCCTCTCATCTAGCTGCTTATCATAGATCTGTGGAGGAGGCTGAGACAGAGAGAGAAAGAGGAACACATTTAATCGTTACCCCAGCATTATCATAAACATTGAGTGTCTTATGTCTATCATTGCTTGTCTTTAATCATAAAGACAATCTTCTTACAGTTAAAAAGAATCAAATCTCATGCTTTATTCATCAGGCAGTATATGTACTTATATTTAGTGTTTAATAATGTCTAAATATAGCACATCTGCTCCTGCGGAGTCACTTATTTGATGTAATGATGTTCATCTTGCATAGATCTTGATCAGAAAACAGTATGAGGGCCAGATTTGTAATGTTAAAACATCAGAGTTAATATGTTACATTATTGTGTTCATATTATAATATATTGAGTAAATGACATGTCTTTATTGTAATTAATAATTTTTGCACAAAAAATAACATGAACACTGTAATGTAAAGTGTTACCACCATTTGCACATGCAGCTGACATGTTCAAGAGTAAGAACTTAGTAAATAAGGACCAAACACCACCATTAGTAGGACAGAAAATCAGAGAAAAGTCTGCAGGTTTAGGATTAAGACAGAGACATGAGAGAGGCTGTGTTTCAGAACCTAGTTAGCAGCCTAACTAGACTGCATTTTGGGGCATCATGGATACATTGACGATCAAATCAATCCTCAGCAGCATTTTCGGGCATTTAAATATTCAAACTGAGCATTTTTTTGGGCATCCACATGTGATTCATTTCAAATGCTCCAGTGTTGATGCCAAAAATGCTGTCTAGGTAGGCAGCTCACTAGGTTTTGTGACAAGCCAGAGAGTCGAAGAAAGATACAAAGAGAAAGAGAGTGATTAAATGGCAGTGAAAGGATCATTATGGGAAAACGAGGTTCCTTAACACACAATAACCTGCATAATTAATTTACAGTGTATTAGTTGTATATTTATTTCACAAAACCCACAGGTGAGTTATTTGGTTACACTTTATTTTACAGTGCCGTAGTTACATTGTAATTACTCAAATAAGTACAGTTAGGGTTAGAGTTTGGTTTAGTGTTCGTTACTTGTAATTATGCATAATTTACTATTACTATTGTAAGTGCATGTAGTAACGTGTAACTACGGCACTGTAAAATAAAGTGTTACCTGTTATTTTAACGCCTTTACACTAAGTAAATATTTCTCTGTCTACACTAATCCAGATACATTAAAAAAAATGCATCTTTTTCTCTGTTTTGGCCTTCCATCCACACTGAGATGGCATTTTTGTTCTGCGAAAACTGAGCTTTTTGAAGATACTCTCCCAAATGGATCAATTTGAAAATGCTGTTTTCGTGTTGTAGTGTGGACTGTAAAAACGGAGGAATTTGAAAACAATGACACGTTTAGTCATGTGACGCATATTTGTTTATACTAGGGCTCGGCGATATGGCAAAAAAAAAAAAAATTCGGAACGATTGACCGATTCATGATTTAGATTTTTTTTAATGTTTAACTAGTAAACTTAAAAAAATAACATTCTCTTTATTAGAAATCTGTTTAAAAAAAGTTCTATTCCAAGTGCAACACACCTTAAGTGATCACCATGGTGTAAGTGTAAAACAAATGACTTATGTTAAATATTTTTCCAGAAAATCTGTATGACATGTAAAGGCAAATATTTTACAAACTTATCTACTATTATTAACAGCAAATGCTTTGCAAAACAGAAAAGAACAGTTTTCAGCCTGTCACCATCATGCAAACATGAAATATCAAACATACAGTAGTAGTTCTTTACAGGTTTTTGCATTCCACTGTGCTATTTTTCCAATTGTTTTTATGTTTGGCGGACGTGTTTGGCTGTTGCACTCATGTCTTTTGCAGCATCTCACCCATGAAATGTAAAAAAAAAAAGTTTAACTCACATCTAATAACTTTTTTTTAAAAAAAGCTGTGTCTCTTTTTTTTTTAACGCATAACGCATTTCTGAGTGAACAGCCGCTTAAGACTAGTGATGTGTTCTATGTTCATAGAGCGTCACACGAGAACGGTTAATCAGGCGAACCATCATGTTGTCGGATCAATTTCTTGTCTTAAAGGGATAGTTCACCCAAAAATTAAAATTTACTCACCCTCAGGTTGTTCCAAACCTGTACAAATTTCTTTGTTCTGTTGAACACAAAGGAAGATATTTTGAAGAATGTGGGAAACTGAACTGTTTTGGGGCACCATTGACTTCCATAGTATTTTTTTTTTCTACTATGGAAGTCAGTGATGCCCCAAAGCAGCCTAGTTACAAACGTTCCTCAAAATATCTTCATTTGTGTTCAACAGAACAAAGAAATTTATGCAGGTTTGGAACAACTTGAGGGTGAGTAAACGATGACAAAATTTTCATTTTTGGGTGAACTATCCCTTTAACTGTTATCATTGCTGAATTGTCAACATGTATAGTCAAATTGTAAGGTTTGCTAACATTTTTATTTAAAACCGCAATTTCTCGATTTAAAAATAATAAAATCATGGCAAAACATCAAATTCTAATAAATCCTATAAAGTGAAGCCAAAACATTTCAATCGCCCCCTGGTGGCTGGCTGCAGTATAGGTTATAGACCCCGCCCTCTCCATGTAATCGAATAGGATTTGAGCCAAACTAAAAATCCAATTACACTTTACACAATTTTTTTTCCCAAAGATGGCCTCTGTCATTTTAGGTAGTCCTCATCACGTTCACATATGTTCAAGTGTTTGTTTTCCAACAAGTTTGGTTTTAGTTAGTTATTTAATGGTATAAAAATGGGTTGTAATGTCATGATTGACAGCGGTGTGAGATATTTTGCTAATAAAATGTTTGCACCAGAAGAATAGCGTGAGAACTTTTTTATGTCTGGTCTCTTGGTATCATCTCAGTAAGCTTTTATTACATTTTACGCATGTGCAGTTGGATGATTTAAGTGTCTTCCGACATTTCAGTGTGGACAAGAAACTTTTGGACGGAGAGCATTTTGAAATGAAAACGCCATTTTCGAATGGATCCAGATTAGTGTAGATATAGTCTAAAAGTGAGTTCTGTTTGTTCAGTGTGATTGGGAGGCATTTGTTAACTGGTTGACCTTAATGATGTCATATTGTTATACGTCATTGTAAAAATGAATAATTAGGGTTTGATCATGATTTACCAATATTTAAGGATCTAGAGTCTTGCATTTGACCACCAACCAGAATTGTGGGAAGGTTCTTCGGCATTCTATTCTATTCTATTCTAAAAATCTCTTTGCTGCATTCTACAAGATTAGTACACAATACAGACACACACAAATACACACAGATATTCACACCCTACACACTGCAAATTTTTTTCCTGTTTTTGCATCAATGTTTGTTACAAAGAGATCGGTGTGTGAGTGATTTGAGATGAGGAGGTTTCCTAGGTGTGGAATGGTCTTTATTTACCATAGATATCTGCTGATTCCTGGCCTTCATCAGAGAAAGAGAAACACCAGAGAGAAGGAGAAAAGAATCACACTAATCATAACGATGCTTCATGGGTTATTAAAACAAACTATGTCAGATTTTCTATCATAGTGCTACCATAGTAGTATTTTCCTTTCATAGTTTGATCAACAGAAAATGTACGTTCACATAAAATGGCATCTGCTAACAGCTATACAGAATAAATGTGAGCTAGTATTTCATTAAAAATGTGTCTCTTTAGCTTTTACTATGTGTTCTGTACTCTCTAAAACAAGAAAACCAGACTCGCTGCGTCATTGAAACCCCTTTGAAACAGTTCAGAAGCGCACTTTAGATAAGAATAGGCTGTTTGTCAAAAGGGGACGTGTGAATAGAATCAGTCAAATGCTTATTGAATGTTTAGAAATCTTCATCAAAGAACAGGACAACCTTCTGTTATTTTTACTCCTTTCTTGTGTCCTCTCAAACTGATGAAGGTCCCCAGAATCAACCATCAACATTTACAAACTCAACAAATGCAACATGGTAAACCTAGCTAATAATCTAAAACTACTGAGTGAGGATCTGTATGATCTGTATAAATATAATATAATATAATATAATATAATATAATATAATATAATATAATATAATATAATATAATATTATATAATTTAATTTTCATCAAAGCCAAATGATCCAAATGATGATCAATATTATTGATTATTTGACTAAAATTACATTGTTTTAGCCTGAATAATTTTTTCAGCACACAAAAACAATTAAAACATTAAAATAAATCAATAAAATTAAATCAATCCATTATTAAATGTCTTTTTTTTAAATAAATAAAAATATAAAAATCTCATTAATTATTGCAGTTTGATATTTCATACATGCATGCAATTGTTAAAATATTTTTGTTGGTATAACCTAATGTAGTGAGTTTAATTTATAATATTTGATTAATAATAAAAAATATATAATAATGTGAGTGAATGAGTGGGTGAGTAAAGAAATTATTAAATTCAATAATGAGTGAATGAATGAATGAATGAATGAATGAAAAAAATTGTGAGTGAATGAATGAGAGAATTAATGAATGAGTCAATGAATGAGTTAATTAATTAGTGAATGAATTAATGAGTCAGTGAATGAATGAGTGAACGAATCAGTGAATGAATGAGTGAGTGAATGAGTAAATGAGTGTGAGTGAATGAAAATGAATGGATGAATGAATGAGGGAATGAATTAATGTGTCAGTGAATGAATGAAAATGAATGAATGTTTGGATGAATGAGTAAATGAGTGTGAGTGAATGAAAATGAATGAATAAGAGGATGAATGAGTGAATGAATTTGTGAACGAATTAATGAGTCAGTGAATGAATGAATGAATGAATGAGCAAGTGAGTGAATGAATCAGTGAATGAATGAGTGAATGAGTAAATGAGTGTAAGTGAATGAAAATGAGTGAATGAATGAATGAATGAGTGAATGAAAGAGTAAATAAATTAGTGAATGAATTAATGAGTCAGTGAATGAATGAAAATGAATGAATGTTTGGATGGATGAGTAAATGAGTAAATGAATGAGTAAATGAATGTGAGTGAATTAAAATGAATGAATGAGTGAACGAATTAATGAGTCAGTGAATGAATGAATGAATGAATGAGTGAATAAAAGAATCATTGAAAGTGAGTGAATGAGTAAATCAGTTTGAGTGAATTAAAATGAATGAATGAGTGGATGAATGAATGAGTGAACAAATTAATGAGTCAGTGAATGAATGAATGAATGAATGAATGAATGAGTGAATAAAAGAATCATTGAAAGTGAGTGAATGAGTAAATCAGTTTGAGTGAATTAAAATGAATGAATGAGTGGATGAATGAATGAGTGAACGAATTAATGAGTCAGTGAATGAATGAATGAATGAATGAGTGAATAAAAGAATCATTGAAAGTGAGTGAATGAGTAAATCAGTGTGAGTGAATTAAAATGAATGAATGAGTGAACGAATTAATGAGTGGATGCATGAATGAGTGAATTAGTGAACAAATTCATGAGTCAGTGAATGAAAGAATGAGTGAGTAAATGTGTGAGTGAATGAAAATAAATGAAATTTATTATCTGAATAAAAATTTAAAATCGTTTCATACATTTTCTTTGTCCTGAAAATTTAGACTGAATATGTCTTACAATATATCGTGTCGATTTGTACCTATTTATAGTGTTGTGCATAGTATAACAATAAACAATAAAATAATTTAAAAATTAAATAAAACTTTCAGTCCCATCCAATCAGTTGTGAGTGATGGAGGATATCATGACTGGTCACAGTGGTCCAACCATGACTGAATGAATCAAAATCCTGAATATGGCCAAACTTTAGCACAGGCCTGAGTATATAAAAGCTGTGGCCAGTCTTTAATTAGCTAGCAGTAGTGTGGACACAGCTGAGAGGCTGCCAAATCCAAATAAACAGGTGACAGATGGCCCCAGGCGCACTAATCGATAGTGCTGAGAGAATTAGGGAGAGCTATACTCACTGCCTCCACCTCGGCCGGGTCGTACCACACATTGATGTAGGGGTGCTGCAGGGCCTCGTCCACTGATATCCGCTTAGCAGGATCAATGATCAACATCTTAGACAGCAGGTCTCTGGCCTGACTGGCTGTAAAACACATGACAACTGAGCTTAGAAATGTTCACATCATTAAAATGAGGGCATTTCACAGAAGCGTATCATTTTTATAAAGCTAATGTTATATATAGTATTAGCATTAGAGCAGAGAAATGTATTAAGCAAGTAAACATAGTTATTGTTGATTTCAGATGTTTGAGGAATGCAGTGCAAACATCTCACAAATCAGACGCCACAATCTTTATATTTCATCCTCTATTTCTGTTTGTTCCTTGGCAAGGGCACTGAAAACATCACAATCTCTTTTCCTGCTCTTCTTTCCTCATGCTCTCACCTTCCCTCTCTTCCTCTCCACCTCTGTATGCTCTCTGATTCCCTCACTTTCTTGCTCTATAAATAGCTGGGTAAAGTCAGACCCTTTCTCTCTCCTCTCACAGCATCATCCCATCTCTCCCTTCTCTCTGCCACCAGCTGGACCGCTTCAAAATGGCCGACACTGGTTTCTGCAGATCTGTATGGCTGACTCTCACTCTCTGTGACTCACTCCCCCTCTCTGCCTTTCAATCTCAATTTGTCATGTAAATGTTTTATTAACATGACAAAAACTTTACATTTATATTGTGTTTGCTGACTATAAAGTAAAACTGAAACGCAAAAAGAAACAGAAAGAGGCAAAAAAAAAAAACTGAACAAAACTAAAATGACAAAACAGAGTAACATAATAAAATAAAATACATGAAATGAAATGAAACAAAAATATAATGAAATACCATAACAAAATAAAATAAAATAAATAAATATAAAATAAAATAATACATAAAATGAAACTGAAATCACAAACAGACAAAATGTTAATGCACGAAAGGAACAAAATTTTACGAAATAAAACAATGACGACAAAATGGCGATATAAAATGACATGACATAAAATAACATGACAAGACATAAAATGACATTACATAAAATTACAAAATGATAAAATAAAATAATAAGATAAAATAAAATATAAAAATAAACTAAAATAAATAAAATAAAATACATAAAATGAAACTGAAACGCAAACTGAAATCACAAATAGACAAAAAGTTAATGCACAAAAGGAACAAAATTTAATATCGTCATTTTGTCATGTCATTTTGTTTTAGTTTGTTAAATTTTGTGCATTAACTTTTTGCCTTTTTGTGATTTCAGTTTGCGTTTCAGTTTCATTTTATGTATTTTATTTTATTATTTTATTTAGTTTATTTTTATATTGTTTTATTTTTATATTTTATTATATCTTATTATATATTTTGTTTTATATTCTATTATGTTATATTTTATTATATTTTATTATTTTATATTATTTTATTTTATCATTTTTTTAATTTTATTTTATTTCATGTCTTGTTTTGTTATTTTATGTCATGTCGTTTTACAAAATAAAACAAAATGACGATACAAAATTACAAAATGATAAAATAAATAAATAAAATAAAATATAATAAAATATAAAATAAAATATTAAAATGTAATAAAATAAAATATAGAAATAAAATAAATAAATAATAAAATAAAATAAAATAAATAAGGTGGCTCCTATTTTTGGACTTAGTGGCTCACAGCACAGCCCATATTGGATGTTTTCCTTATCTCACACACCCAGAACAGTTCACGGAGCCTCGACTAACAGGCTGATGAGTTGAATCAGTGAGTCATCAAAAATGTGCAGTGCAATGTTTCCACAAGCCCTGGAATTAAGTATGTGTTGAACCCTCTCCTCCTTCACACTGTGACAGACCGAGCCTTTAGCTGCTGTCCCTGACGGCAGCTTCAGAATCACACTCATATCCGTTAGTCTCACCCACACAATTTACAATCACAAATACACAAGAGTCTAATCAGCACAGCAGTGCCTTATATCCTTCTTTGTTTCCAAAACTGTAGAAAATTCAGCATCGGCCTGTGATGTCTGTTCACCAGGAATAAACTCCACCACGCAATTTCCATATCAAAAGCTGATGATTCTCCTCTGTTATCCCCTGAAGAACAACAGAAGCTCTGATAACATTTCATGAAACGTCTCTCAATTTTGCAAATGGGAAGGAAATTGCTGCCTGATTCTTGCAGGCAAACCATTAAAATAACACACATGCAAATACAAAGAGAGATGAGTCAAACAGAAATATCAGTGTTCACCTCATGTGACTATTTATTTAAGTATTCTAGTGTATTTTTGAGATAACCTCACAAAGAAATAGCTTAAGTATACTATACAATTAAACGAATATATATATATATATATATATATATATATATATATATATATATATATATATATATTAAAGTAAAAGTAAATGTTATGTGCACAAATTCTCACTTACCTTTAAGTTTGTTGTGCTCCGAGTCTGCAGGGAAGAGGCAATCAGGGA
Organism: Megalobrama amblycephala; assembly: GCF_018812025.1. Classification (NCBI taxonomy): domain Eukaryota; kingdom Metazoa; phylum Chordata; class Actinopteri; order Cypriniformes; family Xenocyprididae; genus Megalobrama; species Megalobrama amblycephala. Next base: position 27,353,162 of record NC_063061.1, on the reverse strand, counting down.
AGAGTTTGGGGAAGGTAAGGCCAGCGTATTTTGGCCTGTTCTCCACATAGTTACGCACCGTCGGCTGCAGTTTCTTCATGAACTCAGGAGAGGGTGTGCCGAGCTGCTCTATAACCTTATTCCATTGGTCGATGTCTGAATGTGGGTGGAGTCATGGAAAAAAACACCTACGTATACACTCCTCACCCTTCAGGTTGCTTATGCGTTACATAAAGCATAATATTTCACTTTTAAACAGAGTATAAAATAAAGATAACTACATAATGTGGTTATTCTAACATGATTACACAAGACAAACATAAAAACAAGTGCCGCGAGCCCAAAAATGCCATCGGTAATAAAATAAAGTTTGATTAAACTTCCTTCCAAGCATAATAAAAGCTACATCAGTGAAGATTAAAACACCCAGAGGGGTCCTATTTAGACTCTCTGTGTGAACAAAGCCTGAATTTGTAGTACATAAATGGAAAAGAAACCAAATTGAGATAAGAGAAATTGATACTGATGACACCAACCAGGTGTCAAACACAAACTCCTGACACCATAAGATCCAATATTACCTTATATTCCAATATTACTCAGTATTATAACTGTCATTTTCATTATGCATTTGCACCCTTGGATAAGACTCATAAGGTGGAACTCTCACTGAAATCTTGTAAGAGTTCATTTCGAAGGCAAAAACAGTTTCAGATAACTAATGTTTTCATTAAGTTGCTATATCTGCCTATCTGCTCTATATACTGTATAGTACTGTGGCATCATTTTATGTCAAATGCATCAATATCATCCATTCATTAACATAAACTCAATATTTATATTGAAAATGTATTACCTTTTATCGACATTTTTTACCCCATCATTTCGAATTTCAGTGGCATTTCTGTCAATTTCTGTGTTATTTTTCGTCCCAAGTCCCTGTTCATTTCTGACCCTGATCTATTACCACTTGCTTTGCTTGAGTTGATGTTATCACATAATGGCCAAACAGTTCCAATCAGATTGCCTGACCTAATATTGTGAGCCAAGGCCGTAACCATATCTTGAACATTGGGGGGACCTTTTTTTTTATTAATAAAGCATAAAGAAACAACAAAGTGAACGAAATTGCTGCTAATACAATGCTATATCAGATATGTACAATAACAATTGTAGAAAAAAAAAAACATTACAATGTCCAGAAATCAATTTTAATAGTACATTGAGAACTCGTGTTTAATGTGATATTGTCATAATACAATATATTGTTAGTTCCGAGATTCTTCAATTTATTGAATAAATACATAGGTCCGCCATGAATATTTGATTTTCCTAGTGGTCGAGTGGTAGAATTTTTGTTAACAGTATCAAAGGTTGTTTGTTCTAAACCGCCCTCACATAGTTTTTTTTTTTTTTTTTTTTTCCCTCATTAAAATCAAAGATGTCCATCAAGGGTAGTATATCAAGAGCAGGGACACATTTGTGTGCATTTGTTTTGTGATTTTACCAGAAAAATAGAACCTCCGCAACGGCGTTAAGCTATCAATTACGCACCCGTCTGTGCTGTGAAGACTGTGTGCACGAGCAAAAAGAGAACGTAAACCCTGTCTACTTTTTAATTTGATCGGCCATCTCAATCAGTTTGACAGTGACGAGCATTCTTAGACCGCTGAGGCAGATCAGACTAAAAATTTAACTTTTAAACCTTTTTGTCATCCTAACAACATGCAGAGTGCTGTAATGAAGTGCAGCAGAGCAGTGCAAGAATTTCAAATATTGGGTGGGGGGGTGGGGGGTGGCGATTTGGCCATTTCTAATTATTGGGGGGACTTGTCCCCCTCAATGTCTATGGTGGTTACGGCCCTGTTATGAGCAATAAATGAATGAGTTAATAATGTAACAAATATTTTATTAAATGATTTAATTTTTATTTACATCACCAAAAGTTTGGAATTATGATTTTCTAATGTTTTTAAAGGTGCCGTAGAACATCTTTTCAAAAGATGTAATATAAGTCTAAGGTGTCCCCTGAATGTGTCTGTGAAGTTTCAGCTCAAAATACCCCATAGATTTTTTTTAATTAATTTTTTTAACTAATTTTTTGGGGCATCATTAACTATTCATCGATTCAGGCTGCGCAGCCCCTTTAAATCTCTCGCTTCCTGCCCCCCCCCCGAGCTCTCGACTATACAGTGCATAAACAAAGTTCACACAGCTAATATAACCCTCAAATGGATCTTTACAAGATGTCCGTCATTCATGCTGCATGCATGCATCGATTCCTGTGAGTATAGTATTTATTTGGATGTTTACATTTGATTCTGAATGAGTTTGAGGCTTATGCTCTGTGGCTAACGGGCTAATGCTACACTGTTGGAGAGATTTACAAAGAATGAAGTTGTGTTTATGAATTATACAGACTGCAAAATTAAAAATTAAAATAGCGACGGCTCTTGTCTCTGTGAACACAGTAAAAAACTATGGTAACTTTAACCACATTTAACAGTACATTAGCAACATGCTAACGAAACATTTAGAAAGACAATTTACAAATATCACTAAAAATATCATAATATCATGGATCATGTCAGTTATTATTGCTCCATCTGCCATTTTTCGCTGTTGTCCTTGCTTGCTTACCTAGTCTGATGCTTCAGCTGTGCACAGATCCAGACGTTAATACTGGCTTCCCTTGTCTAATGCCTTGAACATGAGCTGGCATATGCAAATATTGGGGTCATACATATTAATGATCCCGACTGTTACGTAACAGTCGGTGTTATGTTGAGATTCGCCTGTTTTCCGGAGGTCTTTTAAACAAATGAGATTTATATAAGAAGGAGGAAGCAATGGAGTTTGAAACTAAGCGTATGTCTTTTCCATGTACTGAACTCTTGTTATTCAACTATGCCGAGGTAAATTCAATTTTTGATTCTAGGGCACCTTTAAAAGCATTCTCTTATGCTCACCAAGGTTGTTTAAAAATACAGTACAAATATTGAAAAATTGTAATAGTGTGAAAAATTATTATATGAAACCCCTTCAGCCGTGACATATTCATGATACAGCACTAGCCTCGAGTACCTTATTGCTTTTATAAAACGGCTACCAATACAATCATTACAGCCAAAAATATGTATCAATGCAACTTTCATGAAGTAAACTTTCACTAAAAGCCTTCCTTCCGCCAGAAAAAAATAGTCCCTGACCATGAAGAGCAACAGAAGTTACATTTTTATGCCACAAGATGGCGGCAAAGACTGTCTTTATGAGTGTGTCAGTCAGTAGCAAAGACTTTTACATTGAAAAGACTGAATTGTTGTGAACACAGAACAAGACGCAACTGACAAATGCTTTGACTAGCGCTGTCAGTCACGGAAAACCCCTTAACTGTTAAAAGGACAAGATAATACATCGGACATTTAGACTGATTTTTTAATATGAACATAGGACTGACCTGAAGGAAAACGCTAATGACCAATCAGAATCAAGGACAGGAACTAACCGTTTTATAATTTAAATAATTTGTTGTCTATTTGAATAGATTTTAAAATGTCATTTATTCCTGTGATCAAAGCTGAATTGTCAGCATCATTACTCCAGTCTTCAGTGTCACATGATTTCACCTTCATAAATTATTCTAATGTGCTGATTTGCCTTGGTGAGCAGAAGAGACTACTCAAAAGTAGTGTATATAACACCTGAATGTTACCGACCGGTTCAAACACTTCTTACTTAATAAATCTGAACTGCACCCTTGCTACAAAATTATCTCTTCATTCGTGTCATTATCACAGAAGTGCAGCGGTGGGAAATTAGGGCAGCTAGGGCAGGAACGGGATGGAGAGAGAGGCTGCTGGAATTCAACGCTCTTGATTAGTGCCATTTAAGCGAATGGTTTACGGCATATAGGTCTGAGCTGAACAGAGTGAATGGATCCTGAAGACGTTAAGAGCCGTCTGTATGGGTGCCTAGCAACAGACGGGGGAAATGGATGTTGTCATGGTAGCCCAGTTAGCCTTGGGGAGTCACATGACTGCTTTTGCTCCCGAGGCTTCCCATGATTCCCACAAAGGGGGGTCCTGGTTCAAAGGGCCGGGGCAGCGAGGACCACATTACATCATCCAACAGGGAACGACCCGCCCACCCAAAACACAAAGCCAGGCCCGTATCTCGCTCCCTCTATCTTGCAATCACACGTTTAAGGGAGCCAAACAAACAATAACAGCTGCCTGGTGGCTTTCTTTCTACAAATAGCTTCCAAAATCAGGTTAAATGGTGAGTCTAATAAAAAACAGGTTTGTTTCTACTATCAGATTCATGTGATCTAGGAGTCTAGCAAGAATTTTCCAATAGTATCTACAACAATTGTGTGTGTATATATATATATATATATATATATATGTTAAAATAGAAAGCATTTCTTTTAAATTATAATAATAATAATTTACAATATTACTGTTTTCTCTGTATTTTTGATCCAATAAATTCAGCCTTGTTGAGCAGAAGACATCTTAGCAGACACCAAACAATAACATTTAAATATATATAGTGAATATTAACATTTGAATATGCATGTGTGTGTATATACACGCACACACACACACATTCATATGGTCATATCTGGCAAGTAAAATATGAAAGAAGACAGCAGAGTGGAGAACAGACAGAAGGGAAGGATACGATCTGTCCCTGGAAACAGCACTGTTCCTCTTATAACTTCCCCAAAGATACAGCCTACAGACCACATGTCCACTACACCACACACATACACACATGCAACATACTATCAGACACTCAATATATCACATAAAATGACACACATACTATATATTTTAATTTAATAAGTCTTTTCCAAAACCTGATTTTGAATACTACATAAGCAACTTGTATGCTCGAATCAATTGATTTCAATGCAGTTTGTTGCTTGGATTCATGCTTTCACAAATGCTATCCACATTTTGGAACACTCTTTCACTTGTGTTGCTTTAAAATGCTATCTAGGCAGGCAGCTCAACAGATTTATAAAGAGTACTGACTGAGGATAGTACATGTGACACATTTAAAAGATTATCCATCAATACCTTCATTTTGTTCAAAATCTCACTTCACTTATGAACTCACTCAGGTTCAGTGAGATAAAGCAATCTTTCATATTCATGATTTAAATATTCTAATTTATTATTAAACGAGGAGATTAGAGCCATCTATGTTAAAGGATTAGTTCACTTTAAAATAAAATTTTCCTGATAATTTACTCACCCCCATGTCATCCAAGATGTTCGTGTCTTTCTTTCTTCAGTCGAAAAGAAATTAAGGTTTTTGATGAAAACATTCCAGGATTTTTCTCCTTATAGTGGACTTCAATGGCCTCCAAACGGTTGAAGGTCAAAATGATAGTTTCAGTGCAGCTTGAAAGGACTTTAAACGATACCTGACGAGGATCTAAATAAGGGTCTTATTTAGCGAAGCGATCGGTCATTTAAAAAAAAAAAAATGTAAATGTATATGCTTTATATAAACAAATGATCGCCTTCCAAGTGCTTCCGGCAAAACCGCACTTTCGTATTCTTCAAAAAGCTTACGCACGTCCTGATATTGCTGAGTTAGATGCGTTCCTGGGTCAACATATTTTGTTGATCCTGGAACAACATTCTAGTCTGAAAATCTAGTCTTAACCCTATTCCTACCCCTAAACCTAACCCTACCCATAAGTTAGCCCAAAAATCAGAGGGAAATGATAGATGAATAACACTGATGTAGAAGCACCAATTCATGATTTTAAGCCTAAACTTGACATAATCTGTAAACTTGTCCCTCAAATCTGATTGATTGGTTGATTTGAATGTTGTTCCAGGATCAACAAAAATGTTTACCCAGGAACATGTTGAACTCAGCAATATCAGGTTATGCAAAGCGCACACTGTTTGTCCTACGCCTTCCCTATTCTACTTACAAAACGAACACAGCGCCAGTTCCATTTTTTCCGTAAGTGTTTTCATCAAAAACCTTAATTTCTTTTTGACTGAAGAAAGAAAGACATGAACATCTTGGATGACATGGGGGTGAGTAAATTATCAGGAAAATTTTATTTGAAAGTGAACTAATCCTTTAAGAATCTAAAAGAGTTTAGCAGAATGTGATACAGGAAAAAAAATCAAGGCCAAAAACGTAGAGGCATATCAGACTCAAAATTACATTTTCAACTTTCTTTAGTGTGTAATGTTGAGCATGAAAAAGGTCTACAAAGTTACAAAGCACAAAGTCACTCCAAAGTGAGTTATTCTCTATATCAGTGTGCACTGTTTCTGAACTCCCTGAAACACCTCGATTGTAGTTTTGAGTTTCTTCCGGGAATGAACACGTCACAATATTCCTCATTTAAATAATTCCTGCTTAAGGTGTACACAGATAAAGGGGCGAGGTCTGGTTGAGTTGTGTTAGTAGTGTGTTGAAACTTGCAGTTATGGTAAGTGGCGTGACATTTCTGAAACATGCTTGAAGCGGCTGACCAATCACAACACACTGGTCCAGCTGGCCAATCAGAGCACATTATGCTTTTCAGAAGGAGGAGCTTCATAGAGACAGGAACTAAACAGGGGTGTGTTTCCCAAAAGCATCGTTAGCCAACTATGGTTGCAAGTTCTGTTGAATTGTGTTGGTAACGACGGAACTCGCGACCATATTTGGCTTCGGGAAACGCACCCTAGAGAGTGTTACTGACAGACTGGAAAGTGAGGTGCTGTTATATTGTAAAATATGTGTTTGTTCTTTTGAACATTCAAGCATAAAAATCTATTCTAGAACACCCCAAAAACAAAATCAAGACATTGAAAAAGAGCATGATAAGTCCTCTTTAAATGCAACCAAAATGAAAATGTTAAAAACTTGTCAGGCTCTGGTAAAGTAGACCCTGTAGATGCTGACTAGGTAAGAGGTATCGAAGAGACAGCACAGCAAAGAAGTTCATTCAGGCATGTGTTAATGAGTTTTTAAAAAGACCCAAATAAGCCAAGCTTGGTCTACGGGATCAATACCTTAATTGCAGTTTGGAGAGCAGAAAAACAAGCACTGTTCACAGTTCACTGTTTTAACTCTCTACAATTGACCCTTAGCCGGGAGTTTGATTGACAGGCGATCTAACCAATCATAACGCAGAACAAAATCTTCAATATTCATCTGGGATTTAAGGGAATGAGAGAAGTGTCACAAAGTGGAAAAAGAGATTTATACAGCATTTGGATATTTAAGCTACACCTAAAAATAAGAAAACCTGAGCAAAACCTGCAGGTTAGGAGAACTACAGCCTTAGTTGATTAGTTATGCCTGAACAGATGAACACTGGTCCAGTCAGGTTGAGTCTCATGTGGACAACAAAACCATGAAAACCATAAAATAGTACTCGTAAAATTACTATAAGTGAGTGTGTGCTATTATTACGCTTGTTAAAACGGATGTTTTCACCGATAATTGATTTTAATTTATTATTGGCTAGTCAAATCAAGTCAGTTTGGACCCATTCATGAAGGATACAATCCCTCCCGGGGAATAGGATTTTGTGGCGCACCATTTCTCCCATGATGCAACCAACTGACCAAATATCCACTGCAGGCACAGAAGCAGGAAAGAGAGCAAAGAGAGAGGAAAGAAAAAGAGAGGTTAGCGTTAGCAAAAACAGTCATCAGTGACGGAGAGAGAAAGACCTATGTGAGTTGTATCACTCTCGCTAATTATATCTGCCACACATGTAATTAGACAAACGATTATTCCACAACTGCTCAGATCAAAGTTGAAGTTGGGGACAAACCTCAGGGAGGACCATTTGTGGCAGGAAATCCATAGCCTGACCTCTCTCTATTTCTCTCAAACTCTAAATATACACACTAATATTTAAGTCTTTAGTGCATTAATGAGTTTTCAAGCAGTGGAGAAACTGTTAGTATTTCAGTAAATTAAAAGCAGGTTAGCAAGAAATCTAACTACTGAAGTAACTTTCCCAAACACAAACTGCTGCTCATTTTAACACATACTTTTCAGTGTCAACAACACATAAATATTGTAATTTTAACATAATTTCCTGAAAGTCCTCCTGGAACGTTCGTATTTATGAGTGGTAAAGTCATAATTACGACATCAGGTGCGTTCAAGTTACTTTAGTCGGAGCAAGATGGCGATGTACCTTCTCTCCAGTACTTCTACAACTGATGAATAATGTGCATCTGTGTGTTTTTGCTTTTTTATCTTTTTAATTTATAAAGGTGCTATAAATTGACTAATTTTATATTCTATTATTTTATTGTGAACAAACATTTTCATTCATTTAAACAAATTTACCATCAATACAAACTTTGCATCCTACATATTTTCTCATTAAAGGTGATAGAGAGGATTTTTTCGTCGACTGAGAATCCAAAGACTGTTACTGAGTTTTTGAAATGAGCGCATGCGTAAGAACAACCCCCCTCCTTCGAAGGAACGCTTCCCAAAACTCGTAAACACTCCTATTGGAACACGAGTGTTTACCACCGGCATTCGCTGTGTCGTGTTAGTGGATTCATTATGTCGGACTCACCGCAGGTAACTCATAATCTGCAGTTGTTACTCCTGTCTCCTGACAAAAACATTGCATGCGGCGCCTGTAGAGTGTGGAAAGTTACTGGAGCGCGCAGCCACGCACGTCTCTTCCAAGGAACGTCACGGCAGTGATTGACAAGCCAGAGGGCCAATTGTTTACGCGATGATCGCGTAAACGATTGGCTGATGTTTTTATGGCCCTACCTCGTGCACAGATGATGTATATTAATATTATTCCTTTCAGTGCACCTAATAAATAGTCTTTTATCAGTTAGTAAAGACAGTTTCAAGTAATATTGCAAAAATGTATAAAACAAAACATCCTCTTTGGCACCTTTAACACGCTTCCAATTCAGAAACTCGGAAAGTTCAGAGTTTCCCACTCGTGTTCAGTCATTCAAAATGCAAAATAACCATATTTACTTTCAAAATGAAAACTTGCTTAAATACACAATGTAGTGAGGTCATGTGACCACAATATAGCATACTGCCATTTGCATAAAACATACTGCTTCACACACTTATTAAAATACTAAAATTGTTGGCAGACATCGACTTAAAGTCACAAAACTCCAATTTTGATTTCATGGGGTCTATAAAACCCAAAATTCTAGTGCTATTTGAAAGTGTTGGCCAATCTGCATGAAGCCCTGTGATTAGTCATGTGACCACAATATAGCATACTTCCATTTGCATAAAGCATACTGCTTCGCACACTTGCTAAATTACTAAAATTGTTGGCAGACATCGACTAAAGGTTGCAAAACTCCAATTCTATAAAACCCAAAATTGTAGTGCTATTTGAAAGTGTTGGCCAATCTGCATGCAGCCCTGTGATTGGTTTACCGTTCTCCTTGTAGCCCATGCCCAGGATGACCTCCGGGGCCCTGTAGTACCGCGTCACCACGTAGGGCGTCATCATAAAGCTAGTGCCGGCAGTTCTCGCCAACCCAAAGTCCAAGATCTTCAGCGTACAGTCGGATTTCACCACAATATTGCTAGGTTTCAGATCCTTAAAGGGGAATATGTGTCATGGTAAGTTGACGACAAGAGTTTATTGATTATTTAAATTGATCCTTCCAACCAGGAATGAATTTTGGTTCACGCAAAGTTAACATTATTTCATCATTATTGATCCTGCGCTGCGTATCCATGTCTCTCACCCTGTGGATGATGCCGGCTGAGTGCAGGTGTTTGATTCCACACAACATCTGGTACAGCAGGTAGGACATCCTCTCATGGTCCAGTTCCATCTGAATCACCTGGCAAAGGTTTGCGTCCATCAGCTCCATGACCAGGTAACTAAAGAAGTGAGAAAAATGAATTTCACAGGGCGGACAACAGCATCAGTGACTGTCGCATTGATTCTGTCATATTTCATTGGAATGGCTTCATTCATGCCTTCTTAATGTTCAAAAGAGACTGCTGTGGATCGATGTGGATCTCTACAACCTCTTATGCAGAGAAAATACTTTTCAGTTGATGACAGTCAGCAAGGCGGTGAATGGAATACTAACAGTCAATTGTATTCTGCTGAGTGCTCAAAAGCCATGGCTGCACATTTATGGATTAAACATCACATTTGTAATTTATTTAGTTCCAAAACAGAGAATTGAGAATTGACCCTCAATTAATCATGTGATATTATATATATTTTTCTTTTTTTTTTCTTTTTTTCTTTTATATTATTATTTTAAATGTACTTATAATTATTCTAAATATTAAAATGTATATAAAAAACAGTGTGTTACATTTATTATGTGTGTATGTGTGTGTGTATAAAAATCACAAAAAATTGTAACATGACAAACAAACATTTGGGTGGGGGGTTGTTGATTTATAATAATTTAGTCTGCATGAACTCATGCCCCATCCATCGTAACACTCAAATCATCCGGCTTTGACATTTTATACTCAACATATTGATCCTTCTCTAGATTAGTCCACACAGCGTGTAGAATAAATTAAGGCATGGGCGGCACTAGATTCAAGCATCGAGACCAACCAGAGAGCGAGAGCATAAATGACTGCAGGTGATAGATCACCCTCGCACAGCAACATCACAGCAGTTGTATTGGGACCCTGCATGAGCTCAAACACCACGGGGCAAGATGTAATCAACCTAAAATATCATAAATCACCCTAGCCGACTATACATTGTTTTTCAGCAAATATTTACACCAGTATTGCATATTATGTATAAAAAAACATTTTCATTATTAATAGTGTTTACTCAAATGCAAACACTTTTTAACAATAAATGTCCCCTTCCATTTCTGATCATATATTTCTTTCCCTAGGAAAGCAGTTTAGCTTGAAAAAAAAAAAAAAAAATGGCTTCAATGTGGTTTATCCAATCGGATTTCAGAGCCACAACTATCAGTTTCATGATTGTTGTTTAAACATTAGCAGCAAACGGTTTATATCCAGACTTTAAGAGTGTTTATTATTATATAATCAGCTGACTTCATGTCGGGAAAATGCCCAAACATTACTTACACATCTTGGAATTCCTCTAAAGACTTCTGTGGTGTGAAGACATTTAATAAGCTGATGATCTGGATGAGAAAAGAAGAACTTTAGTAAATCATGAAATTATACAATGATACTCCATTTTATTAAAGGAATAGTTCAACAAAAATTAAAAATGTATTAATATATAATAAAATGTAATTTTTTTATGTTCCACAGGATAAATAACAGCACACATGTTTTGAATGACACAAAGGTGAGTAACCAACCGCTCCATTGGATTAATTATTAGGAATTAGTTCACAAAAAAGTAAAATACAGTGTATAGTCCTATGATTGTATGACAACTTTTGAATATATATATATATATATATATATATATATATATATATATATATATATATATATATATAAAACTACTTATTTATTTAGTTCCACAGGTTAAATAACAGCACACAGGATTTGAATGACACAAAGGTGAGTAAATAATGGCAGTACTGTCGTTTATCTCTGAACTATTCCTTTTACTACTTATTTAGAATAACATGTAAGCAAACTTTGCCCAGTTATTTTTCTCGAAAAGAGGTTGAGAGATTAATAAAAGGACTAAAAGTTGAGGATGATAGAAAAAGCACATTTATATTTCTGTCACGTCCCAGCTGTCCTTTATAACCCGAGTCTCAGAAAGAGAGATGGAGAGAGAGAGACAGAGAGACAGAGACAGAGAGAGAGAGAGAGAGAGAGCGAGGGGGGAGGACAGGAGATCTGGCAGCAGCATTGTGAAGTGAACTCTTCAGTTGCCAAAAAAGTGTTTCCTCTGTCTCTTAACACTATCACTCCCTTTCTTTCTTTGTTATTCATCATCCAAATTCTCTCTCTCTCTCTCTCTCTCTCTCTCTCTCTCGGCCTGAGGTTTGTGTGCTGTATCAGGTACTGCATTAATGCTCAATATGGCAGGGAGCAGGAACAGAAGTCCCGCCTTTCAGTTTAACAAACAAATCATCTGCTTATTTACTCTAGAAAATGCAAGCACATTAAATAGGCCTGAAAAAGTACAGTTTTTAGTTACAAAAGGGTAATCCTCCAGGGTCATTATTCTCTAATTACAAACACCCTGAGATTTCTGAATTGAGTTTAATGGAGGGTTTAGCTTTCTGAGCCCACTTTTTGTCTCACAGGAAACTGTTTTTAGCAACAATTGCCATCTAATGGGACAACGGGTGAGAGATATTGAGCTCTGGCACTCACATTTTTGTGATTGACACATTTCATAAGCACCAGCTCCCTGTATGCTCTCTTGGCGTGAGTCTGGTTCTGAAAGGGTCTGCTGAGTTTCTTAATGGCCACGTTTCTGTCCAGGACGGCATCATATCCAGCACTGCCAGAGAAAGAAAGAGAAAAAGCAACATTAATGTGTGCAAAACAATAGGTGCGTCCCAATTTGCGTACTTACACAGACACTACATGGTGTGCATAGAATCATAGTGTATACTTTAAGTGCATAGTGAGGTTATTGAAAATAATGAAATTCATTTAAATGTTTAATCCATTCAGAGTGGAATTCAACACAAATGATCATCTAAGGCCGTGTGTCCACCAAAGCGTTTTTAGCCAGCTGAAAACGCTAGGCGCTCTGCTTAAAACGCCTATCTGTGAGCGCTTGAGAGCGCTTCTGCAGCGCAGCGTTTTTTTCCGTTGAGACGCTTTGTTGCTATGATACGGAATATCTGCGACACTGTTACTTATAACTGATTTTGCAGGTAATTTGTTTCAGACTAAAAATGTTCACACAATGTGAAATTACTTGCTATGTATGTTCGGAGACCAGCAATATTAATTCCTCATTCATTTTGTTTCGTTCTCTGTTTGTTGATGTTGTTGTACAGCAAGAATGTTGTGACAGTTGGTCGGTGTTGTATTTGTCCCGCCCCTCCTCAACTCTGATTGGACGGCTGGCTAAAAAGTGACGAGCTGATTGGACGGCTGGCTAAAAAGTGACGAGCTGATAGGACGGCTGGCTGAAAAGTGATGAGCGTAGCGTTTTACTCAAAGTTGATCATTCTTCAACTCGAGGCGACCAGGTAAAAAACGCCGAGCTCTCAGCGTTTGAGCGTGAAAAAGACGCTCAGTGCCTCGTTACGCTCCTGGCGTTTAAAAAACACGGCGTTCCCATTGAAAACAATTGAAAAAGTACGCTAGCAGCTGGAAAAAACGCTTAGGTGGACACGCGGCCTAACTATTGGCCTAAAAGCAATATTAAAGATGCAAAATGCTTTTTTAATTTGCAGCTAATTTCAATTTGTATCATCTAAAATTATGAAGGGTATAAAATAAACTAGATTTGCAATTTCACAAAGAAATGGTGAACGTTTTATGTAATGTAAGTTTTGGTTCTGTGAAAATTAAATGGTCAGCATACGTCTTGTTGTCAGTTTGAACAGATGTAATGCCAATCACAATTCAGTATGCAAATAAATGCAAGAATGAAGACCAATCACAAAGCAGTAAGCAAATATCACAATGACATCACCAGTGTCAGTTATATTTTGAATGTATAGTACACTGAACATTCTATTCATGTGACCCCTTAAATGCATGAATGTTTCACCAATCATTACATATTCGGGTCTTTAGTGACCCAGATGTATATCTAACATGGACAGCTCTCTAACTGCAGCAGTAGTATCGAACAATGAAAAAACATGAAAACCCAACGTGTGTGTGTGTGTATGTGGCTTCAATTCCAAAGCACTGCAGAAAACAAGGTGGCCAATGGTGATATATATATATATATATATATATATATATATATATATATATATATATGCAGTAGTAGAGACGTTGTTAAAAAGCACTATATTTTTTATGACCAGGTACAGGGAGTGCTAGCAGAGGCCATCATGTTCTGAAAGCTGAGGTTTATGACTAAATGCTTCAACCCACAAGGCTGCACTGAAAAAGTCTGCTCTTTAACCATGTTGACATGCGCTGGTAAAGGTTAAAATGCCACTGCTAAAAAAAAAGACATAAAAATAAAGACCAATGTGACTCACATAGGACCAGGAAATACAACAGTGATTGAAAAATGATTTCCTCCTGTGGCACTTTGTGAGTCTGCCATGTTCTACAGTCAAAACTGACATTCAGTCCCACATAAAAACCTATTAAAAAGCCTTGTGTGTGAATAAAATTTGTGATGTGGACTCTTTTCGAGATGGTCCTCACTGCAGAACATGAGATCCAGTGGGCAAGGTTAGATCCAGATCCAACTCCTCCCACTTTACATATCCCTAAAGCTACCCATCTCCACCCCCTGGATCTGGATCCTGGATCTCATGTTCTGCAGTGAGGAGCTACTGCTCTTTTCGGCTTTCAATGTAACCTTTTTTTAAAAGCTCCACTACAACCCAACAGTCAAAGCTGCATGTTTACACCTGAATAATAGTGTGAATTCAAGAACGCACAGGCCCATATGGATCTTTGATTCACCTATGGATCATTTGAGTGGACAGTCAGAGCTGTGGGGTTTGTTATACAGCAGATGGCCAAAGCAGAAGGGGGTGAGGTACAACAAAACAGGTTTTCTAGGAGGGGTGAGGAGAAACCCTACAGTACATACCCACCAGGGTTGCAGTTGACTAGAATTAAAACCATAAAAACACATGCAGACATGCACACATATTATACACTAATTTTTTTAGCCCACTAAACAATGTTTAGAAAGATATTCTCTGAGAGCATGAAAGTTTCTAAAGCACTTTTTTGGAAGCGAGGACTGATGTGTCCATGGTAACGGCAGTTTCAGAGATTTTTTTGGCTAATGGCGGCCATAGATACCCATTTGTGTCAAAGATGATGTCATGGCCGTCTCTCTAGGTGGTTAATGCATTGCAGTATTGCTCTTCGAGAGCCCTGCCTACAGGCAGCTGTCACAAACCAGACACCATTTTAACTGCTTTAACAGCACATTTTAAGCTACAGCATAGGAAACAGTTCATACAAATAAAAAGACCTGACATATAACCACCGGCACTATATCACACTAGTGAAATCCAAAGGAACAGTTTGTCTAAAAATATTCTGTTATCATTTATTACACATTTTCCAAAAGAAATATATTCTTTCTTCTAAGGAATAGAAAAAAAACTGATAATCGTTAATTCGTATTGATAAGCTCCAGAAAAAAGTCACAAAACAACTTAAGCTCATACGACATGTCTTATGATTTGTATGAAAAACAGACTGTGACGGCAGGAAACAGGCAGTTTCAAACTGTGTTTGTGAGACTGTCTTTAGATCACTGCAGTTTTGATAATTATGTTGATATTGAAAACACCACAAAGACATATAAATAACATTAAAAACTTGATATTCACCACAGGGGGACCTTAAAACTTTCAGCATTTTTGGAACACTAAAAATCAACTTTATTTATTTTTTATTAAATACATTAAAGACCATATTTAATCACTATAATAATAGCACAAAACATCTCATGCCCCAAACCCAACACTGAAGAACTCTATGTGGAGAACAAGTGGAAATGATGACTAAGTCACTGACAGCCATAGATGAGTTTTGTGACAGCCTGGTGAAATTAAACACAGCCTAGTGTAATTAACTTGACATTAAGTTCATCACAGTGTTCAGTCCCTCTGCCAGCTGCTCAAGAATTTGCTCAGAACTGTCCTATCAACTTGTTTGTGCTCTCATTATTTTTCTTTCATAAATGACAGAGTCTTTGTGCCTAAGATTGTTCTTGTCATATATGCAAGACATGTAAATAAAGGCATTTTGATATGGGGGTGTATAATAATCAGAAATTAGTACTACCGTAGTGCTCACTGCATACTAGTATTAAAGATGCAATATGTAATTTTTCGCCACTAGAGGTCGCTTATGCAAAACAAAGGCGTAGCTAGATGACGCCTTGATTTCGCGGAATCATGGGAGATGTTGTCTTCATGTCTACAGCCAGTGGAAATGAATCCGACGGGACTCTGTAAGAAATCATATTCATGGATGAGGTAGTGTATTAAAGATTTATTAACATTACTGTAATATGAAGCAGGGTGTGGCTGAAAGCCGTTGGAGCTGAACGAGGCCGCTGGAGTGATTGCTAATGAGAGACAAGCGTGACACACGGCTCGAGAGCAGTTTAGCTTTTATTATGCCGCAGACGAGCACTTCCGCTTCTTCCGGTCATGGGTATGTGGGGTAACGCAGCGCTGTTTATCATATTAGATACATTTGTTATAGTTGTTATAATGCTACTCTGTTCGTTCTCTCAGCAGCTACTATGAGACACTTGTTGCACACTGCAGTAAGCTAGATCGATATTAGGCATGGTAAAGCATAAGTACTTCGCTGTAAATCAAAAAAAGGAGATTTAAACAATTAGATTTACTGTGTTGAGCTATATAACATAATTAGTTTTCTGTCGATGAATGTATCCAAACAGTTGTTCCCTTGTCCAACAAAACATATAATATATTAAAGTGTCCTTTGGTGTTTCCATGGTTTCTACAAAATAAAACAGAAAACTGAGGGTAACGCAGGGTATGATGTCATTGATAGGCAGGTCCATGTCTGTGTCCTGGTTAAAATTACTTATTTCTCTGGATTTAAACATTCTTGGAAACATGTACTGTACGTTCCCTGCTTGGATTTTTATACTTTGTACGCGCAGGTCACACATGCGCATTTTTTTTTTTTTTTTTTGCAATAATTAGTTTATCCACAGGGTGGCAACCGTGCTCTGGGGACATCGATTCACAAGGTAGTCGGAACACATGCAAGCTACAGACCGGAACACATGCAAGCTACAGCGACAATGGAGGCCTACATAGACTACAGATTGTGCGAAGATGTTAGAAATCACCCTCATTTGTACAAATCTAGCATGAAAGAATACAAATATATTCACATTGGTTGTAACTTGTGACGAGACATACTATACCCAGGGCTTTATACATAGCGTTTACTCTACAGTTCAAAAATTCTCTTATGCTCACCATGGCTGCATTTGCTTGATCAAAAATACAATATAAAGTGTTAAATATTTAAATGTTAAAATAACTGTTTATATATATATATATATATATATATATATATATATATATATATATATATATATATATATATATATATAATTCCTGTGATTGCAAAGTTGAATTTTCTCCAGTCCTCAGTGTCACATGATCTTTCAGAAATCATTCTGATATGCTTATTTGCTGCTTAAAGAAAAATTCTGATTATTATCAACATTGAAAACAGTGTTACTTCATATTTTTACATTTCTTCCAGAATTCTTTGATGAACAGAAAGTTCAAAAGAACAGCATTTATTTGATATAGAAATCTTTTGTGACATTATAAATATCTTACTGACCCCAACATTTTGGGTAGTACATGCATAAAAATAGTACGCGAATATAAAACAATACTGTAAATGTTCAAAAAATGGTAGTATGCCATTGCAAACCCTCACTTTGAGGACACACATCAAGCTACCGTCAGTGAAACACATAAATGTGGAAATAGCATATTGCTTTCTTCCACTATTTGGGCCCAAAAATCCCCATAGAGTCTGACAGCATCTTTTTGATTCTTGAGAATTTGCCTTGGTATTGCATAATGGATTATGTAATTCAAAACAGAGTGCTTTGTTGCATTTGTTCATAATGTTGTTGTGCATGCTTGTTTGTTTTTCTAGATGTACTAGTATGCACTTATACATTTACTTTCTTGGCACACACCTTTTTAACCAAAAAGCAATAAAGAAGAGAGCTCTGCAAGACACAGAATCTCATTTTCTGTATTGGGGTGTGTGTGTGTGTGTATGAGATATGATAAATTATTAGCGACTGAACCTTTAGCAGCAGCACGATGCCAGATGCTCATGGCTCTGAGTATTAACTCTGAGGAAGCAGCACTGCGTCATTTAAATATTCAGCATGTAGCTTTCCTACATGGACTGTGAATGATATGATGGATTCGTTTAATAACTCCGCAGATCCAGGTAGCTAAACTATGCCATAAAAATGTTCATGAAAATGTTGTGATAACCTAACCAACATACTTAATAATTTGATAAATGTTTGGTTTGTTTAATGAAAATAAATACACACACTTAGTTTTTGAAAGAAGTCTCTTATGCTCACCAAGACTGCATTTATTTGACCAAAAATACAGTAAAAAGAGATATATTGTAAAATATTAACTTTTTTCTTTTTTTATACATTTTCAAATATATTTATTCCAGTGATGGCAAAGCTGAATTTTCAGCATCATTACTCCAGTCTTCAGTGTCACATGATCCTTCAGAAATCATTCCAATATGCTGATTTGCTGCTCACGTATGAGCAAAAACTGTTTTCAACATTGATAATAAGAAATTTGAGCACCAGATCAGCATATTAGAATGAAAATTCAGCTTTATCATCAAAAGAATACTGTAAATTATATTTTAAAAAATGTATTAAAAATTGTTATTTTAAATTGTAATAATATTTTTTGTTTTTACTGTATTTTTGATCATATCAGTGAAGCCTTGGTGAGCAGAAGAGACTTTCAAAAACATAAAAAAACATATTATTCCAAAATATTCCAATAATATTCCAAACCTTTGGTCAGTAGTGTACTTTTTGCAGAAATGTTGCAAACGTTATCAAACTTTTGTCAGCACTAAAATGATTCTGTCACATTCATTATTCATATTCAAGTTTACCAATAATAAAATATTAATATAAGTAATTATATTCTGAATTCAAATTGTCACACTGAAAAAAATTCAAAGTTGTAAATAAAGTAGTGCTGTCAAATGATTAATCACTATTAATCACATCCAAAATAATAATATATGTGTGTGTACTTTGTATATTTATTATGTATATATAAATACACACACATACATGTAAAAAATTTATACATGTATATTTATATATAATTTTTTTTTATATAAATATAATATACTTTTGTTCAATATATACATGCATGTGTGTTTTTATATATACATAATAAATATACAGTACACACACATATAATATGTAAACAAACTTTTATTTTGGATGCAATTAATCGTGATTAATCATTTGACAGCACTAAAATAAGGCAAAGATTATAGGAGTCAGTGGTGTAACTTTGTTTTAAAAAGTGGGTGGGACAGGAATGTGTGTGTTGGGGGGAGGAGGGTGTATTGTAATTGTATCATTACAATAATAAATGCACAAAATTTATTGGCATAGACCTCATGTTTAATTTGATAGTTTCGTCCTTACATCTACTATAATACAATATATCGTTAGTCTCAAAAGTATTTACATTAGCCAATAAATAGTTTGATCTGCAATTAATTCTACATTGTCCTGATGGACAAGGGGTAGAACTTTTGTTTAGCGTGCCGGAGGTTCTGGGTTCTAATCCGCCCTCCTCGTGTTATTCATTTTATTTTTTTCTCATTAAAACCAAAGATGTTCTGTCAGTGATTGTATATCAAGAGCAGGGAAACGTTCATATGCATTTTGTTTAGTGATTTCACTGGAAATAATAGAGTGTCTCCGCAACAGTGCTTAAGCGATAGATTGAAGCGCTCATCCATGTGAAGACTGCGCAGTATGCGCGAGCGCCAAGAGAACACTCTTGCAGCATTGATGTGATTTCAAATGATTTCAAAAACAACACATCCCAGTGCTAGATCGCCTATTATTTAACACAAACGAACAAACTGCTAATCAACTAGAGATGTTTCTTTTGTATTAGTATATATCCGTGCTGCGAGATTTCAAAAAGTGGTGGGGACAATATCGACCCTGGCAAAAAGTGGTGGGGATGTGTCCCACCCGTAAGTTACGCCTATGATTGGAGTACATTTTACAAGAAACTACTATTTTAGTCTTTCTACTTCAAAATTTCATGTTTAATTCAATGTGTGTTCACCAAGTCGGAACTGAAATTTTAAAAATGTGACGCTTTGAGCGCTGTTGAGCGGATTGGTAAACACCTCTGATTGGCCATTGTGTTCACTCACTCATCAGATATGTCTGTGATTGGCTTCAATGATCAACGCTTCAAAAACATGTTGTAAACAGTCATCAATGACGCTCTTCACAGAATGTTTACACAGATACACACGGGAGCGTTTGAAAGCAGGCGTCTATCAGTGGATCAGTCCATTGATGGATGCTTACTTTCAAACGTTCCCGCTCCCACTTTCAAAACTCAAATTCAAATTCAAACACTTCCGTGTGTTGATCATTGTAGCCAATCACAGACATATCTGATGAGTGAGTGAACACAATGGCCAATCAGAAGTGTTTATGAATCCGCTCAACAGTGCTCAAAGCGTCACATTTTTAAACTTTCAGTACCAACTTCAGTACTTTTGACAACACTAGACTCTATAATTATTTGTGAAATTTACTAGCAATTCCTGAGTGAAAATTGTTTCTATAACAATTTTAAAAAGACATGCATTCACAGTGGAAATGATATAAATCATCCCAATTTACAGTAATTGCATGTAAACTGGTGAATTGCCAGATTTGCACAGATTTGCTATAAAATAAGACAACAGAAACTTTGTTTGTAAGTAAAAATAAAACAGCAAACTAACTTCACATTTTTAACATTTTTAAAACATTATATAGGAATACCTAACCTAACCACAACCTGTTTCATCAGGGCCTGTGGAAGACATGTGACTTTGCACAGTCCTCTTAAACTGTCCTTCTTTTGCCTCTCTCACTCTCTCCAGAGAATGATGTGGCATTTGCTAGGCTAATACAGCTGCCATGCTACATCATGTGACTGCTGCTGAGGAGAGGAAGCTAAATTAGATCAGGGTTGTCCGTCCAGCAGGCACGAATACTGCAGCAAGCAAACCAGCCAGAACACATCAACAACGTCATTAACAGTCCAGTCCTGCCTCTCTGCCTTCTCTGCAACATTTTGCTGCCACTGAAATTGAGATGCAAGGAAAGAGGAATGGGGGAGGGAAAAAGCCACCATCACCGAGATTACCCATAGTCCGCGACTCATGACACTTTTGCACTTTCATTGCAAAAATCATAAGGTTTGGATTTTGGGAAGCGCAATAAACGGATGGGTTCTTTTCTGAACTCGGATCCAAATTAGCTGCTGTCTACTGGGAACTGCAATTCATCACACACCCTGCCAAGAAACTCCCAAATATCGCTCTTAAAATTCAAAGCCTCAACCAGAAAGATGTTTGAGAATCATTATGATATCCATAAGGACATATTTCATGTTAAAAACATCAAGTGATGCACCAGGAGTACTCACCACACTATTCCCTGAGCCCCAGAACCAATGGGCTTTAGATTTTGGTACCGTTTGAGAACTGTGAAGGTGGAATCTCCTACTTCCACACTGTAGAACTGGTTGTCCACTTTGCTTTTGCTCATGTTGTAATGCTGGGCAATGTACGAAACATCAACTTGTTTGCCAAACCCCTGTGTGGAGAAAAAGATGGATGTATGAGCTGAGAACATCATAAAAAACTTGTGTTTAGAGAATTGATAAGCAGCTCCAAAGCACTCGTAGGCTGTTATTAAAAAAGCACATTCATAAAGTCATAAAAACCTGGGCAAATGATTCTATGATTCACTTCAATAGTGAGATAAACAGTGTGAAGAGGTATGGATAAAACTGTTTACATTCTCTTCATCAGCACAGGATATGAAAATCCATTTAACACTGTAAAACCACAAATGAGTTTGTTTAAATGATTTGCAGATAAATAAATTATTGCAAAGGGCAGACACTGATATTTAGGTCAAACCTATGGAAGCTTGTTTCCGCCACTAAATAAAAAAAGTAATTGCGACTTTTTATCTTACAATTCTGACTTTGTTTCTTAGAATTGCAAGATTTTATCTTGCAGAATTGCTGTGATATAAAGTCAGAATTGTGGGATATATAATTGCAATTCTGACTTTCTTCTCGCAATTGCAAGTTTTTAATCACGCAATTCTGACTTTATAACTCGCAATTCTGACTTTTTTTTTCTAAGAATTGCGAAGATATAAAGTCAGAATTGCAATTGTGTTTTATAAAGTCAGAATTTTCACAATTGGACATAACACGCAATTGCAAGTTAATATCTCACAATCCTGACTATAACTCGCAATTCTGACTTTATAACTTGCAATTCTGACTTTATATCACATAATTCTGTTTTTATATATTAAGCAATTCTGACTTTATAACTCACAATTCTGACTTTATAACACAATTCTGACTTTATATATCAAGCAATTCTGACTTTATATTAAGCAATTCTGACTTTATAACTCACAATTCTGACTTTATAACACAATTCTGATTTTATATCACGCAATTCTGACATTATATCAAGCAATTCTGACTTTATAACTCGCAATTCTGATTTTATATCACGCAATTCTGACATTATATCAAGCAATTCTGACTTTATAACTTGCAATTCTGACTTTATATCAAGCAATTCTGACTTTATATCACACAATTCTGACTTTATAACTCACAATTCTGACTTTATAACACAATTCTGACTTTATATCACGCGATTCTGACTTTATATCACACAATTCTGACTTTATATCACACAATTCTGACTTTATAACTCACAATTCTGACTTTATAACACAATTCTGACTTTATATCAAGCAATTCTGACTTTATAACTCAATTCTGACTTTATAATGTAATTCTGACTTTATATCAAGCAATTCTGACTTTATAACTCAATTCTGACTTTATATCAAGCAATTCTGAGTTTATAACTCGCTATTCTGACTTTATAACTCGCAATTCTGACATTATATCACGCAACTGTGAATTTATATTGAAGATATAAACTCACAATTGCGAGAAAAAAGTCAGAATTGTGAGATAAAAAGTCGTAATTACCTTTTTTATTTTTTTATTTCATGGCGGAAACAAGCTTCCATACAAACTACACTTTAAGTAACTAAATTAAAATAATTTAATGAAATGAGGTGTCACAAATGAGTGAAGACAAATATTACAACTATTACTATAAGCAATTTGAGATGAAGCCACAGCAAGAATTTATATCTACAAGCCAGAATATCAGTAAGAATATCAAACATGGAAAGCCAATAAATTGTAATTGTGAAATAGTTTGAAATAAGATATAATGTCTCATTTTGAGAACATTTTTAACGTGATAAATGAAGTCACTCTTTCTCACTGTTTCACAGTGTGGCTTTGTCTCATAGCTGCAACTTTATATGCCCAACTGCAACTTAATTTCACATAATTATGTTGCAATTGTGAGATAAAATTAAAGTTGCAGGGGAAATTATGTATATTCCCAGCTAACAAGGAATCTTCTCAGAAGTTTTGCTAACGTTCTGGAAAAGGTTCTCTAAAAGTTATGAACAAACGTTCTTCCAGTAACATTAATAGAACGTTTGTTCAAAGTTATCCGTTTTTTGTTTTTTTTTGGTAATGTTCTCAAAACATTGTATAACCAATGGAAAATAAAACAATTGTATAACCAGGGAAGAAAATGTTTTAAAAACTGGACATTTTGAATGTTCAGAGAACATTCAGAAATAACGATCTCATAACTTGATACGAACATTAGCAAAATGTTCAAGAGAACATATTTTTTGTTAGCTGGGTACAAGCGCATAACATCCAAACATCTTGGTTTCGCTATAGAGAGAGCATCTTATCTGTGCTTGGCTGAAGATCTCAGATATCAGACTATATTAAATCCAACTATCAAGGTTATCAGGGGTCTCTTTGTTCTGGAGTTCATGCCAGCGATGGCACAAGGGCCAGCTGTGTAATCGATTGTACTAACTGTCACATAGTGAATATATTTCGGGTATACCGAGGGAGGAAGCTGTCCACATAATTTCACAAGCTAAAATGGTAATTAGTGAGAGAGAGCGAGTGAGAGCAATACATATATATATAAGTGTGTGTGTATGTGCTTCATAAAGTCTATCTTTATCATGGGAGTCACCCCTTACTGCAGTGCCCCCCTATTAAACTGACTAGGCTAATTTGAAGCTAATGAGCTAAGATTTGCAGTAATTGCTGCCCTTTATTGAAAAAAAGGGATAGAGCACATATAATGGTTTGGTTTCATTATTGTGGTGAAATCAGTTCTGTTCCAGCAACCTAGAAGGCATTTTAAGGCAAAAAACATTAAGAAGCATAAGAAATTCATAGCATGCAGAAATATTGGGTAAAATACTACATTTTTAGCATTTAACATTTAATGAATATATATATATATCAGGCATGTGATTTATATATTTATAGTCAAACCAAAAATCATTCAGACACTAGATATATATATATATATTTTTATATTTTTTTACTAGTGGGTGCAGGACACTATAGTTCATATATGTAAGTAAGGATAGAAAAATAAAGCAAACTGTGACATATTACACCCAAAAATTCTTCATAATGTGGACTACCAGTAAAACTGATAAAAAAACAAAAATGATTCAGACACTTTGACCTGACCATGTTTTGCTTAAGCGTTATTTGACATAATTAATATTATTTTTTTCTGACACAGTTTAACTCTGAGATCTTGTCATATTTTATTACCATTTTTTAAACTATAGTGAATAAACTGTATTAATGAATTAAATGTTCAATGTGTCTGAATAAATTTTGGTTTGACTGTATATATTAAATTATTATTATTATTAAAAATATATTTTATTAAATTATTATAGAAATATCTTACTGTTAAATTAAAAAAATGAGTATTAAATAATAATAATAATAATAAATTACATTAAAATACAATATATGTAATAATAATAAAGTATTAATAGAATTATTATTATTATTATTATTATTATTATTATTAACAATAATTATTATCATTATTATTTTATATTTATTTTATTTAACAGAACAACAAAAAATAACAATAATAACATTTATGGTTGACTTCATTTATTTGGCTTTCAAACATTAAACCATTGAGCATTTATCTTGGCGGAAAACTGCATGGACTTTAACACTTCTTTTTGTTGACAATGAAAGGATTCTCATTACGAATTTGGAAAGATGGTTGGCGCACATGGCATTCCCGAAAGCAAATTATACGCGATTTAAACACATAGCACTTGCAGAGTAGAATTTACTGTGAATCAGAAAATCTGTGAATCTGAAAATGACTGCTGAAACATGCAGCGCGTCACACTATATATTTATATAATTAATTCACAACCGTCGTGATTTGATGATCACACTAAGCCATATCACATTCTCACAACCATGCATTTTCAAAATTTATAAAAAAAAAATTATGGGGCAACTGCGAGTAACACCGCTTCAACGCCAAATTTTTTATTCGCATTTGGCGCTTAGAACCCTGGCTAACATGCTAAGGGTTTCCCGCAGATGGCACCGCAGGCTATAGTTAATGTAACATTGTCAGTTTATTTAACAATTGTTTAAGGCCATTTGGTGATTACAATCATCATAGGGTAACCAGCCAACCCTGAACCAAAGCCAAAACAAAACATTTTTTTCAGGTGGGTCATACCTTTAAGGTCAGAAAATGCAGAAATCAATTTCTGCTTTTTAGAGTATAGTGTTGTTAGCTTAGCGACATGCTAGCATCAAAATCTACTGGAATCAATTGAGAGTCAGGTCTCAGGTGCCCCATATAGGCAGTAACCAGGTTCTGGAACAGAGCTGTTACACTTTTAGCATTTAAAAGTGCTAAAGGACAGTGCTAAAGTGCATTTAAAAGTGCTAAAGGACAGTGCTAAAGTGCATTTAAAAGTGCTAAAGGACAGTGCTAAAGTGCATTTAAAAGTGCTAAAGGACAGGAAACACACTTGGTTCAGGAGTCAGCTGTCATTTAGTCATTTAGCAGACACATTTATTTGAAGTGACCTAGAGTACACTTACTACAGTGACAGTCCCTGTGGAGGACACACAGTGTCTTGCTCAAGGCCAGTGTTGATTCAGGGATCAATCTTTCTGGGATTTGAACCTACAACCTTCTGGTTAACAGAGAAAATCTTTATCCTCTAGTTAACTCTGCCTACTGCCCTCTTGACCTGTAATCTGTATGTCTCACTGAAGGTTTTTCTGACAAGGGATGAGGATAATTTAAGGCCCAAATGAAAGAATGAAGGACAAGAAACTTATTAAATGTTTTGCTGTGCTACTGTGATTACTGTACTTCTGGGAATAGATACTGTACTTTCATTATGTAACACCATCATTACCAGGAAATTATACAGTGTTTTGATAAACGAATGTAATGTGATATTGAATCATTGTGTTTCCACTGTGTTATTTAATACGATTTGTTACAATATAGTATCATGCAACTTTCTAAAAAAAAAAAATCTGTTTCTTGACTCAATTTAAGGAAGATATACATCTGTAAACTGAATTTAAAATGATATTTCACTCAAAAAGTGAAAATTCTGTCACCATTTATTCACCCTCATTTCATTCCAAACGTATTTTTGTCTATACAAGAACAGTTAATGGGGTCTATAACAACAAAAAATAAAGAAATTAGAGAAATAGAATACATAGAATACAGAAAGACATATGGGTTTGGAACAACATGAGTCTGAATAAATGTTTTCATTTTTAGCTAAACTATCACTTTGAAGTCAACATGGAAAAGCATTCGCAACCCATTTTATTTCCACAATGTGATATATTTCAGAGTGAAACAATATTGTGATAAAAAAGTCAATTTCCCGGGAAAAAAGAAAGTCATTTTGTTTTGCAACAACACAAGGGAGA
The DNA here is from genome assembly GCF_018812025.1 of Megalobrama amblycephala. Taxonomy (NCBI): domain Eukaryota; kingdom Metazoa; phylum Chordata; class Actinopteri; order Cypriniformes; family Xenocyprididae; genus Megalobrama; species Megalobrama amblycephala. Next base: position 27,326,358 of record NC_063061.1, on the reverse strand, counting down.
GTAAATGATTTGGAATTTCTTTTTTCCCTTTAAGTGCTTTTAATTTGAATGATGTATCTGTATGACTGCATTGATTTTAGAAAACACTTCCATGCATATTTAAAGTGTATTAAGATGCTCTTAATGCATTTTGTGAAACCCGACTCCGAATGGCTTGGAATGCTGCGAGGAATTGATCCTTTGTAAGCTGTACATCTTCCTTAAGGGCCCAGACATGCTGTCACCAGTATTAGTTTTAGACAATGACACATCCATTAGAATGACAGGCAGAATGGAAGTGAATGAATACTCTACCTTTTAATTTACCTGTATGGAACACACACCTGACAAAAGGCAATCTTCACATCCAGGACTGGAGCACTGCAGTTATATAAGAAACGTCTGTTCATAAATACCTGAAACAAAGGAATACAACAAGAAGGAAAAGATCAAAAACTGAATGAAGAGATAAATGGGAGGAATTTTCCCTTCTCTAGACTGATATTAAGGTGAAAAGATATTTGCTTTGTTCCATAATGCTCATTTCATCTCCAAATGTCCTCATTTCTCAAGATGTTTTTTTTTTTCAGATAAAGATATGTGCTAAAAGAAAGAGAGAGCTGAGATGATAAACACTTTTTTTTTTCTCTCACATCTACCATCTTTATTCTGTCTCAAAGCCCCTGCCCTGTGGATATAACGGCTCTTGCCACACTGAGGATCTATGCATTAGCTCAGCGTATGTGTCTGAGGAGAACAGGCTTTCCAATAATAGTCAGTGTCATCCAGGAGTCAAAGACAGTATGCTAATTTGGTTTGCTTATTTCTTCGAGGATGAGCTTTTGTTAAGCGCTGTGCACCCCGTCTTTTTAAGATACCAAAGCCCTGTGGATAAGTGTTAAATATTCATTAGTGTTTTTGCAGAATTTGTTTTTTCATTCCTGGTTATTATTACTGATTTTGCTTGGTATGAATGTTAAAAAAATAATAATAATATTGATATAAATATAAAAATATCTGTATATACAGTGGGCACGGAAAGTATTCAGACCCCCTTAAATGTTTCACTCTTTGTTATATTGCAGCCATTTGCTAAAATCATTTAAGTTCATTTTTTTCCCTCATTAATGTACACACAGCATCCCATATTGACAGAAAAACACAGAATTGTTGACATTTTTGCAGATTTATTAAAAAAGAAAAACTGAAATATCACATAGTCCTAAGTATTCAGACCCTTTGCTGTGACACTCATATATTTAACTCAGGTGCTGTCCATTTCTTCTGATCATCCTTGAGATGGTTCTGCACCTTCATTTGAGTCAAGCTGTGTTTGATTATACTGATTGGACTTGATTAGGAAAGCCACACACCTGTCTATATAAGACCTTACAGCTCACAGTGCATGTCAGAGCAAATGAGAATCATGAGGCCAAAGGAACTGCCTGAAGAGCTCAGAGACAGAATTGTGGCAAGGCACAGATCTGGCCAAGGTTACAAAAAAAATTTCTGCTGCACTTAAGGTTCCTAAGAGCACAGTGGCCTCCATAATCCTTAAATGGAAGACGTTTGGGACGACCAGAACCCTTCCTAGAGCTGGCTGTCCGGCCAAACTGAGCTATCGGGGGAGAGGAGCCTTGGTGAGAGAGTTAAAGAAGAACCCAAAGATCACTGTGGCTGAGCTCCAGAGATGCAGTCGGGAGATGGGAGAAGTTGTAGAAAGTCAACCATCACTGCAGCCCTCCACCAGTCGGGGCTTTATGGCAGAGTGGCCCGACGGAAGCCTCTCCTCAGTGCAAGACACATGAAAGCCCGCATGGAGTTTGCTAAAAAACACCTGAAGGACTCCAAGATGGTGAGAAATAAGATTCTGGTCTGATGAGACCAAGATAGAACTTTTTGGCCTTAATTCTAAGCGGTGTGTGTGGAGAAAACCAGGCACTGCTCATCACCTGTCCAATACAGTCCCAACAGAGAAGCATGGTGGTGGCAGCATCATGCTGTGGGGGTGTTTTTCAGCTGCAGGGACAGGACGACTGGTTGCCATCGAGAGAAAGATGAATGTGGCCAAGTACAGGGATATCCTGGACCAAAACCTTCTCCAGAGTGCTCAGGACCTCAGACTGGGCCGAAGGTTTACCTTCCAACAAGACAATGACCCTAAACACACAGCTAAAATAATGAAGGAGTGGCTTCACAACAACTCAGTGACTGTTCTTGAATGACCCAGCCAGAGCCCTGACTTAAACCCAATTGAGCATCTCTGGAGAGACCTAAAAATGGCTGTCCACCAACGTTTACCATCCAACCTGACAGAACTGGAGAGGATCTGCAAGGAGGAATGGCAGAGGATCCCCAAATCCAGGTGTGAAAAACTTGTTGCATCTTTCCCAAAAAGACTCATGGCTGTGTAAGATCCAATGCGTGCTTCTACTAAATACTGAACAAAGGGTCTGACCATGTGATATTTCAGTTTTTCTTTTTTAATAAATCTGCAAAAATGTCAACAATTCTGTGTTTTTCTTTCAATATAGGGTGCTGTGTGTACATTAATGAGGAAAAAAAAAGAACTTAAATGATTTTAGCAAATGGCTGCAATATAACAAAGAGTGAAAAATTTAAGGGGATCTGAATATTTTCCGTACCCACTGTGTATATATATATATATATATATATATATATATATATATATAGTGCTCAGCATAAATGAGTACACTCCCTTTGAAAAGTAACACTGAAACAATAAATGTTTAAAATGTTACTTTTCAAAGGGGGTGTACTCATTTACGCTGAGCACTGTATATTTGGGGCATTACAGGGACTGTAAACCCAAATAAAGCTGGGTGCACACTGTGCGATTTATAACAGTCCTTTACGATTGTTGCTTGTCAGACTGTACGAACATGATTCTCATGTCACACTGTGGGATCTCAGCTGTCCTATATGTCAGACTGTACGACAGTCAAGACGCGTTAAAAACGGACACGCACTTGAAAACTTGTCCGGAGTTTTACATCATCAACCCACACACGTTCAGTGACAGTGAGCTGCATACACGTGGGACTGAAATGGTGGCTGACAAAGAAATATCTAGCATTAATCTGATCACGGCTTATCTTGAAAAACGAAGACAATTTGACGTTTGTCGTAGGAGAAGTCACACTGTAGGACTATGCGCCAAATCTTCTGACAGAATTTCGTCGGAGGTAAAATTTGATCACAACGGTCATTAATTGGATGTCGGTGAACATGTCAAACTAGCAATCCAAAAACTACAGATTTTTGCCTAGGATTATAGGAATCTTTTAGGATTCTCAAAATTTGTCTCAGATGACCAAATTGTGGCCAAAATCGCACAGTGTGCACCTGCCTTAAATTGGCAAAAAAAAAAAAAAAAAAATTTAAGTTAAGAAATTTCAAAGTTTAAGTAAACAGAACTGGCATATTTTTATTTTGTACTCATACATTTTAATTGTTCTTAACTTGAAATGTTTGAGTACACTAATTCAGTGTTTCTCAACTCCAGTCCTCGGGACCCACTGCTCTGCACATTTTGTATGTATCCCTTATTTAACACACCTGATTTAGATCATCAGCTCATTAGGAGAGTCTGCATGAACTGAATTGAGTGTGTCATATATGAGAGACATACAAAATGTGCAGAGCAGTGGGTCCCGAGGACTGGAGTTGAGAACCACTGCACTAATTCATATACTCCACTTAAAATTATCATATTACCTCAATGTAAACATTTTAATTAGTGTAAACTTAGCTAGCTATAACAAGCTAATTCAGAAAATGCTAATTTGCTAGCATGTTAACAATAGCATGGTACAATACTTGCTAAATGAGTACAGCAATATAAAGCATTTAACATATTTGCTCTCAAGCTAAGCCGCATGCACCATTTGTCACCATGATGGTAACTCTCTAAAAACCCACATTAACATAAATTCTTCTAAGTTCGCATAACAAAACATTAATCACTACTAAATCTCCCACTTAACCTTAAAATCTTGCACACAAAAAACATTATATAACACTTAATTTTAGCATTTACTCTCCCTTTCGAGTGCTATGGGCAAAGCATGCTGGAAAATAGAAATCCCAGCCCAGTTTCAGTCAAACTTAAGTTCATCTAAATTAAAAGAAATAAGTTCATGAAACTCAAAACAAACAAACAGTTCAGTTTACTTAAAATATATCAGTGCTGTGAACTTGAAAGAAAAAAAAAGAGCTAAATACTTATAAAAGTTGATTTGACTGAACTAATTTGTTTAATTTAAGTTTGTCCTACTCAATCCAATTAATTATTTTGAGAGCTTTTATGCAAGCATATGGTTGCCAGGTTGAGAAAAATAAGTAAAACACTCAGCAGATATTTCTGTATTGCTTAAGTATGAAGCTCTGATTGGGGGATTACGTCTCATGATATCAGGCAACCCCAGTTATGTTCCTCTGCAGGCCAGATTAAACCTTGTTCTAGCCTATATATTATATTATATTCATTAATTTTCAGCACATTTCCACTCCATTTTAAATGTTGTTCTAGTATTCAGATCAAGCCCAATCCACTGCTAAACACATGCTGCGGAATCGATACAGAAGCAGCTGTATAGATACTCAAATCTCATCAATATACAGGCTACTCTTCTTAGTAAATAGTACCAGCCATTAAAAATCAAATAACAACATATGTATAATATCTAAAATATCATCAATGGTTGTGCCTTTGACACATTCATAGATGATGGTTAGGATGTGTCAGTGAAGCCCAGCACTTGAGGTGATGTTCTTGCTGGTTTTGAGTGGCAGCTTACAGCTGTGTGTGTAAATGGCATGAGGACTGCCTACAGCGCATGTGTGTTTGCCAAATGACTGACAATAACAGCACTGCTTTCATTTCCTTTGAAACACACAGACCTGAACTGCTGCTCCTGCGGTCTGCTCTGAGACAAAGAGCATGATGGGATATGGTGCGGTTTCATCATGATAACCTTAATATTACTGATTAAAACGAGTCAATGTGATGGAAAGTATGATCCAGAGGGAAGAGAGAGGGAGACATCTTAGAGAGAGAGAGAGATCTTAAATAACTCCTGCTTCAGTAATTTGCGGGTGCTGCTCCTTGATTACTATTTTCCTTCATTATTTGCTGTCTGGAGTTGGTCTAATAACAGTTCAGATGTGTAAACTTCTGATCAATACAGAAAGCTTCTCATAAAAACAAGCATCCGGCATCAAATGAGGGTTTATTTTGCTGATGTACTGCAAAAACTTTAAGCAACTTGTCTTTCACAGATTGCCTTTTTTTATATTTCAATACATCCTTGGAGTAACAACATTTTATATATTGATACAGCACTCACAAATAATGAATCTCACAATTATGGAGTCGTGTCCTCATTTGTTTGGCATCTCTTCCTTTATACCGAAAGCAATCGATTCAAACATTCCAACAGTCTGTTACCATGGCGGCAAACCAATACTTTTATAGAAAACAAATGAACTGTTTCAAAACTGATTTAGTAAAATAGCATTCGGCTCAGGAGACACACAGCCGTCAGGAAGAACATGATTGAACAGATTTCAATGAGGCACACAGATTTTTATCACTCACAGTATGGTAATGAGACACAAACTCTTGAGACATTGAGAAGTTTCTGTTAGCAATTTTAAGCAGCACTAACAGCACCAAACAGATCAGATAAATAAGTAGGGCCCTATGAAATCCGTTTTATTTTTTCCCAAATTCCGTTTTATTTTTTTCAAAATTCCGTTTTTTCCGTTTTAATTTTTCTGGATTCCGTTTTTTTCCGTTTTATTTATTTTTTGACTCTATTTTAATGGTTAAATTAAATTTTAGTAATCAAAAAGCATGTCTAATGAATTGAAATAATGAATCTTGTCCAATTTACCAACAATTTAATAAAAGTTTAACAAAAAAATTACATTTTTTTAGGGCCCTATGATAAACGTTTTATTCTTTCCCCTCAAATTTTATTTTTTACCAAATTCTGTTTTCTGGATTCCATTTTAATGGTTTAATTCCATTTTAATAATCAAAAAGCATGTCTAATTAATTGAGTTCTGTTAAGTTAAGTTCTGTTATGTATTTAAATTTTTCTGGCAATCAAATGAACGCATATCATTTAATTTATCTTTTAATCATGAAATTAAACTTTTTTGTCAAACAATGTGCTGCACAACAGAATCTAAATTCTACTGTACAACATTAATATGTTTCTGTCAAGTTAAATCGAACTTTTATTTTGACAGTTTGCCTAGAGCTTTGAGTTTCTCTGTGTTTATGACGGTAGTTTTCTCAAACGAAGCGGTTAAATGCTGATGAAGTGACTTTCAGAGCACCTCTGGAGATGAATTTGTTCATATAGTGAGGCGACAGAGGACGAAAACACCGCGAGCGTTGCATGTGCTTCAGCGTGCGTGCGCCCCCGCGCGAGTGTGTGAGGCGGTGTGAGGTAAATGAAACTGCGCTTCCGCATCATTCATTTCAGAGTCACACAGGCATGCAGGATTCATGTTTAAATAGTCTTTTTGCAGTTTAATATTCACAGACACTAGTCTATATCATTTAATTTAAGTGTACTGACCTGCTTTTAATTCATTCATCAAAAATTTGACAAATTCTGTGGCATTCTGCGTTATATAGTAAATTCCGTTTTTATGAATGGATTCCGCGATTCCGTCCGCGATTCCGTGATCGCGGAAATTATAGGGCCCTAAATAAGTAATCTGCCACTGTTCAGAAAACAAATAGCCCTTTTCGTTGGCTAACATTTTAAAAAGGTCCTATTATGCTTTTTTACATTTTTTACTTTTTTTATGTGTAATGTTGCTGTTTAAGCATGAAAAAGATCTGCAAAGTCAGTCCAGAGGGGGTTATTCTCTATATCAGTAAGCACCGTTTCTGAACTTCCTGAAACGTCTCGTCTTGAGTTTCTACTGGGAATGAACACGTCACAATATTCGTCATTTAATTCCCGCCCAAGGTATATACTCAAAATAAAGGGACAGGGCCTGATTGAGTTAGTAGTGTGCTGAAACTTGCGGTTATGATAATGGGCGTGATATGCATGATAAGATGTTGACCAATCACAACACGCTGATCCAGCGGCCAATCAGAGCACATTGCGCTTTTCGAAAAGAGGGGCTTCATGGAGACTAAACAGAAGCTGTATCCGAAATCGCCCCCTATACCCTCATTCACTATTTCCTACATTGGTCCACTAATACAGTTCACTTGAGGGAGTTAATGAAAATGAGTGAATGCGCCGGAAAGGGTTGCCACCTTTGCATAGTTTGTGCTTGCTGTTTAATAATTATTTGATACTTAGCAAACTGGCAGCTCCAGTAGTAAGATGAAAAGATTTATCTTGAACCCTGTCAGGGAAACTATGCATAAACCTTAATTAAACAATTTAATAATCAGTTAAAAATTAATTTATACCTGTATGATATTATGCTGTAGCCACATTGGACCAGTGGTTTGGAAAATGGATGGATGATTCAGCTATTGGCACCACTTTCTGGTCAAACACGGGAATTCATTCGGCACAACCCTCACAGTGCATTATTGGTATTCTCTAGCCATTAAGTGTTCATTGGTTGTACATTTGTTACTGCGGTGCATTGTGGGATTGAATGAGTGCACTTGATAAGTGCACTACGGTTTCGGATACCACTACAAATGACTGTCCCCTCAAATATTGCCCTATTTAAGAGTATAGGGGGCGATTTTGGACAATAGCCATATCATTACTGACAGCCTGGACAGAGCATGTCTGCATCCCAATGACCATACTATCCATCCTAAATAGTATGTGAGATTAAAATAAGTGTGTCCCAAAGCATAGTATTTTGAAAAGAGTGTGCCAAAAGTCCCCGGATGGTCTACTATTTCCGGTAGATTTTCGAAGTGTGGATCCATGCACACTATAAAGGCTAATACTGCCCACAACCCATTGCGCGCTGGACGAGGATTCAGTTCAGATCTACAAACAGTGTTAAAAAACTACAAAGTGTTAAAAAACTACAAAACATGGCGGATATGCGCAATCGAAGCTGAGAGGCTTGAGTGACTAATAATCAGTTCAACCTGATAGAAAATATTTATTTAATGTTATCTGTGTTATTTTTCATCTGCAAATACTAATGTGGACTTTTATAAAGATCCGATTGGCCATTAACTTTTAAATGCATCATTATGCATTAATATGAGGAGAGATCTCCACATGAAAGACCCGTGACTGCATTCTTGATACGGTAGGAAATTAGCTAAATGAAATGTGGAGGATGTAAGATGATTGACAGGCCAGTTTACGGTGACAGGATGCGACAGAGAGAAAAGACGCAATTGTATGAAGGGATAGTATGTCCCAAAGCTTGTCTACTCTTTTGCTACACACTCAAAAGTAAGTACTTTTTGTTCACAAAAAGAGTACATACTTTTAGGACGTAGTATAAGTAGGTGAATTGGGATGCAGCACACACAGTAAAATCCACAGAGTTAAATCATCTCTGCTCAGATAACATTTGGTCCCTCTCTGAATAGTGTTAAAATAACACTGAAGCAGAGTTAAAGTTAATGAGATAATTAAGCTATTAATTCAGGGATGATTGAACATTAATGATGATCACCTGCTGTTAACAAGCAGAATAACTGAAGAAAAGAGAAACACAAGAACTGCAAGTGACTTTAGCCAAAACCATTTAATTGAAATCAACTGAAGGTAAAATACATTAAATCTCTCAAGATATGATTTTACTTATTACTAACCATACTGACTTTATTTCTGTCACATGTCTAAATAGTCTTTTTGTCTTTAGTCTTTTGATTCGGCAATGCACAAGTATTTGCTGTGAAACACTATTGCAATTGCTCAAACACAAATTATTTTAAAAACATAAAAAGGTCAAGACCCCAACTAAAACAAACCCTGACCACCACGATGGTGGCATAATTTATTGACCAATAAAACACCAACATTTAAACCTCTGTTAATTCTCAATAAGAAATTATTTAGACATGTGACAGAAATAAAGTCAATATGGTTAGTAATAAGTAAATCAGATCTTTTAATCAGATCTTGAGAGATTTAATGTCTTTTACCTTCAGTTGATTTCAATTAAATGGTTTTGGCTGAAGTCACTTGTAGTTCTTGTGTTTCTCTTTTCTTCAGTTATTCTGCTTGTTAACAGCAGGTGTTCATCATCAATCTTCAATCATCCCTGAATTAATAGCTTAATTATCTCAGAAACTTTAACTTTGCTTCAGTGTTATTTTAACACTATTCAGAGAGGGACCAAATGTTATCTGAGCAGAGTTGATTTAACTCTGTGGATTTTACTGTGCATGAAAACCTATTCTAGTAGACACCCAAAACAAAATCAAGACTCCAAAAATTTTACTTCAGCAGGTTTAAAGTCACATTTTGCTCAATTTAATTCTGTGAACTGACATATTTCTGAGTGAAACAGGATGTTCAGTGAGAAATTATATAAGGTAGGGATTTTTTTACCCATCGGAAATCGACTGGATTGAAAAAAGCGAATGCTACATACCTATATGGATGGAGAAAAATATACGAAAAAAAGATGAGAGAGAGGGAAAGGCCAATCTATGCTTCTCAACACCTTCAGTTGAAAGGTTGTGTTTACTGCAGCACCAGCTATGAATGCTAAAATAAAATCACACCACATCAACACTCTCACCAAAGGAACAAAAACAGAAAACAACGAGGATGTGTTTGTGTTTATTTTTAATAAACAAATTATGAACAAAAAACTAGCTTTTCACATTTTCTGAAGAAAATGGAAGTGGTGCTAGCACATGCGAATCATGCTGCCATACTGCTATAGGGTTTTTAGCACATTCTTGTGCGGTTTCTAGTGTGTTCTGGGTTGTTGCTTTAGGGCATTGCAAAGGTGTGGATTACTAGCCCAAAAGATCTCTCATATATTCTGTTCCCTATACAGTATCTGTCACCCTTTTTTCAATAATAACAGTGATGCTAGACTTGGCAAATGCCACTAATGGATGAACAATGGAAATAATGGACTTTTATAGAAATAACAGAAAAGCAAATTCATCCAAATCTCATTATTCTCAAAACTCCTATCTTATAAGGAGTTTGGTGTGGTATTTAGTCTGGCATCAAATCAATACTACTGCTTTTTAAAGTCTCCATAGTAACATACAGTCTTTCACGTGATCCTCTTAAATTAGACATTATCGATTGCTTAGATAAGATGGGATAAACGTATACACACTCTAGAGCTGCTCTTCAATAAATATTTGACAGCACAGTTGTGCTGCACAGAAATATTATCTATAAAGAGGAGGATTTGGCAAGGTCAGGCCTGATGAATGAGACCGAGAACCGATGAAGAACCTTGATAAGAAAATGATGAATTACTGAGTGCAAATATGACATTAACAGACAACAGGACGCAAGCAGAGAGCAGGAACTGTGCCTTCCCAAGGGTCCAAAAAGGGCGCAGATATGGTAATAAAACTGATGCCTGGAGATTAGAAACAGAGCTTGATGAATGCACAAAAAGTCTTCCTGTTGTGGATCAAGCATCCAACCTCTGGATAATACAGAACAGAGCGAGTGAGTTAAATAATTCTGGATTGTGGGTAAGCCCTCGTGACCTATTGATGTGGCTAGGGTGCACAAGATATTTAATAAAGTCAATCTTCAAGCCTGTTAATGTGAAGGTGAATGGTATGATTCATCATATTTTATTATTTTATTACTTTATATCACAGTTACTGCACATATACACTACCGTCAAGATATTAATACTTTTAGTGAGCAAGGATGCATTAAATTGACCAAAAGTGACAGTAAATGTTACAAAAGATTTGTATTTCAAATAAATGCTGTTCTTTTGAACTTTCTATTCATCAAAGAATCCTGATTTTTTTTTATCATGGTTCCAATAATTATAATTATAATATTTATTAATCAGCATATTAAAATGATTTCTGAGGGATCATGTGACACTGAAGACATAAAGTAAGAATTATCAGGAATAAATGATATTTTAAAAATATATTGTAATAATATTACAATTTTTCTATATTTTTGATCAAATAAAAGCATCCTTGACTTCTTTCAAAACATTAAAAATCTTACCAAACCCAAATTATTGAATGGTAATATACATTTTTTTTTTTTTTACATGAAAATCAAACCTCAAAATCTAAATATTTGTTTGTTTATTTATTTATTTATTTTAGTTGAAGGACACAAACAGAAATAAAGAAATATCCACAACAACAAAATGAGTCAGCTTCACATTATGAAGCACTCAAGTTAAAAACATGTCTCAAAACAGTACTATATTAAAAATATGTCTCCAATATACAGTGGTATAAATGGTACAGCAGAATCTGAATTGTATATACGTCATACCACCAGCCCTTGTGGGTGTGTGGGTGTGTGTGTGTGTGTGTGTGTGTGCTGCTATTATGCCGAAATCTGTCGTTCACACAGGTGGTGCGCACCAGAGGCTAATTTTGTAAAGTGTTTGGACTGCGTGTGAAACCTTCAGTACACGGCAGCCATATTGAGATGAACAGACAGGTGATTTCAGAGCCACAATGAATCATCACCCCTGAGACCCGACAGATGGAAAGTGTACATCACCGAAACTCCATCCCTCTTTCCTCCTCTTTGTCTCTCTCTTTAACTCAGTTTCTTGAATGGAGAACATTGATTAATTAGTCTATTGTGTCTGGAGCTTTCAGGTCAATTAACACTGATGATCTGTCAGAGGAATCTATGCTAAAGTGATCCTGCTAATGTGGTGCAGAGCTTTAATGCTAGCATGTCCACAGTTATGCTGTGCTACATCCATCCATTAGCTTTACAGAGGCTAAACAATGCTATGCAATGCTAGGTGTACAACTATCAACAAAGAGGATAACCCTGCTGAAAAAATACAGCTAAATCTAAGCTGGTTGGCTGGTCTTAGATGGTTTAAGCTGGTCAACTGGTCCTCTAAAGGCTAACAAAATGCTTGCATAGCTAGTTAGAAACATTCGCATCTACATACTTGTTTCAGGCCTAAAACTGTGCTGTAACTTCAGACCAAATCTATCAGCACTCCAGTAAAAGAAAAATGCTTCTTTCATTCGATAAATCAAATCATATAGATCATATATACAACAACAACACAAAAGGCCTCAAAAACTAAAACAGACCTTAGTCAGGTTAGACGCCATTTTGAATTTAAAGGTGCCCTAGAATTAAAAATTGAATTTACCTTGGCATAGTTAAATAACAAGAGTTCAGTACATGGAAATGACATCCAGTGAGTCTCAAACTCCATTGCTTCCTCCTTCTTGTGTAAATCTCATTTGTTTAAAAGACCTCCGACGAACAGGCGAATCTCAACATAACACCAACTGTAACGTAACAGTCGGGATCATTAATATGTACGTCCCCAATATTTGCATATGCCAGCTCATGTTCAAGGCATTAGACAAGGCCAGTTTTAATGTCTGAATCATCAGACTATGTAAGCAAGCAAGGACAACAGTGAAAAATGGCAGATGGAGCAATAATAACTGACATGATCCATGATAACATGATATTTTTAGTGATGTTTGTGAATTGTCTTTCTAAATGTTTCGTTAGCATGTTGCTAATGTACTGTTAAATGTGGTTAAAGTTACCATCATTTCTTACTGTATTCACGGAGACAAGACTGTCATTATTTTCATTATTAAACACTTGCAGTCTGTATAATTCATAAACACAACTTCATTCTTTATAAATCTCTCCAACAGTGTGTAATGTTAGCTTTAGCCACGGAGCACCATGAAACTCATTCAGAATCAAATGTAAACATCCAAATAAATACCATACTTACGCAATTAGACATGCTGCATGACGAACACTTTGTAAAGATCCATTTTGAGGGTTATATTAGCTGTGTGAACTTTGTTTATGCTGTTTAAGGCAGTCGCGAGCTCCGGGGGCGGGGAGCACGGAAATTTAAAGGGGCCGCAGCCTGAATCGGCACATATTTAATGATGCCCCAAAACAGGCAGTTAAAAAAATTAAGAAAAAAAATCTATGGGGTATTTTGAGCTGAAACTTCACAGACACATTCAGGGGACACCTTAGACTTATATTACATCTTTTAAAAAGACGTTCTACGGCACCTTTAACACAGATGAAAGCAAAGCTGTGGGGATAATCGACTTACAGTCTTTACAATGGCGTGCACAGAATAAATGTCTTACACCAACTTTCAAAACTATTTTATGGAAGTTTTTGTCTATTGAATTTTTTTTCCGGATGACATCTAGTCGGCTGGAAAATCAGTATGTTGTTAAAGGGAGATTTCACCCAAAAATATAGGTAATCAAACAGTTGATGTAGCCTTCTATAGTAGGAAAAAATACGGTATACAGTCTGGTTACCAACATACTTTTTAATATCTTCTTTTGTGTTCAGCAAAAGAAAGAAACTCATACAGGTTTGGAACAACTTGAGGGTGAGTAAACAATGACAGAATTTTCATTTTTGGGTGAACTATCCCTTTAAACAACAATGCAAACACTCTGTACTTCTGTCCCTCACAGCCTAGTTTTCCCTGTCTATTAGAACTGTTGCCTTGGCAACTAATTGAAATAAATTTGCTTGTACAAAATTACTAAAACTGAAATAAAAATAAATGAATGCTAAATATATATTTTAAAAGACTAATAAAAATTACAAAAGCTTACAAAATTGCTAAATACTAAAATAAAATTCAAATGAAAACAAAAAATATAAAATAAAAGGTAATTCAAAATATTAATGAATACTATAATAGTATATAAATAATACTAAAATAACGCCATGGCAACCAAGCCCTGAACAGCATGACAGCATTGTGAAACCCTGAGAATCTGATGTGCTATAATTACCATCATACACTTCAACTGTGCTTGATTTGTTACAGCCACCCTCAAATCACTAGTGTTCCCCAGTATATTAATGATTCTGTTAAGATATGCACATAACCTTCATAAATATGCAAAGAGAGGTGACAAAGACAGGACGTAAAATAATGCATGAAACGGAAGCTGGATATGATAATTACGAGGGGGAAAAAACAGACACTCAACCTCTCCCCTTTAATGCCAGACACATCCTTTCTGGCTTATGTCTGGGATTTTAATATTATTCAATCACTCTATCTGTCAATCATCAGAGGTTTGGCAGGAATATGTTGTCAGGGAAAAGCTAAATTCTCCTGAAATTAAGAGATAGGCCGAAAAGCTGAAATATTGCTCATATAAGGAGGGGTATGGGATAAAACAAGGGAGCAGATGGAGAAGAGAATTTTTGGCAGGGAGAATGGCAAGGATAATTACAGATGACCTTTAATTATAGAGATTTCTGTTTTAATAATATTTATTTCAGCCAGGGATTACATTTTTTACTTCATTTTAAAGGTAAATGAATGACTCCAAAATGTAAAATCTTCAAAATAAGAATTAAAGATAATTGTAACCATATTTATGTTTAAATTAATAATCCCAGATCCATCTTTATATGAAACTAGATTTTATATGTACTAAACAAAATGTGAGTGATGCTTTCCTGTGTAAAAGCCCAGCTTTTCATGCCTTAAACTCGTACAAGATAGATATATTTTTAAAATATGTATTTATATACTATTATAGTACTTTTGAATGAACCTTTATTAGCTTTTAGTTAACCATAACAACACTGCAGTTCATACAATCACATACTTTCCAGTTATTATTGCAAATTAGAAACCTAGCAATTTTCTAATAAAGACAAAACATTTGATGACTAATATTTTTTTTAAAAATGTAGAAAATATAATATTAAAAATGTCAAATGTTAAAAAAAAATGCTACAATGTATCGTTTTATATAAAATCTTGGCAGGTTAAGTAAAAACCCGAATGACCGGCCTGACCTGTATCTGACCTGCCTCTGACAATACATCCAGCTTAGAAAAAACATTCAACAGGAAATGATCTCAGACACACAGGGGTCAAAAGGTCCCTGTTGACTGTCACATTTGTGTTTTGCTCACCTCAATACCAAAGGACAAAGACTTATTATCTCAAGAATGTACAATGACAGCCAAAGCCAGAGTGATGCATAAAATCCCTACGGGTGTATGAAAAATACAAACAATCAAATTACAGACTTACAGAGCCTCAAAATCCAATTTTAACCAATGACAAGACAGTAAGAACATGCACAGATCTGAATCCAGTTCAGGGTCCTGTAACATGAAAACAACTGAACAGCAGGATGGTTTCTGTTCTAGATCACGTGTTTATGTTTTTATGTGATTTTGAGAGGCTGTCAATGGCAGTGTGTCTGATTTACTCAGGGGAAGTAGCAAGACATAAAACATTTCTGCTCACCGGGAGCCAATCTGGGCCCTGTCGGCGGGGCTGGGGGCTGTCTTCGCTGACACCACTAGCAGGTATCTTGTGTGTGGGCGGCAGATACCGTAGAACAGAATCAGTTTGAAAAAGAAGACAGATGTCCTTGCCGTTGCCTGTGCTGTTTATGTTTCAGAGCATGCTATAGGGTTGCCATTTGTTAAGTCCTGTGTGATGGGAATCTAATATATTACCATCTGTTCATTAGGGCTGGGAATCTCGATTCGCAATACGAAGAATCTGGAGCGATTCTG
The DNA here is from genome assembly GCF_018812025.1 of Megalobrama amblycephala. Taxonomy (NCBI): domain Eukaryota; kingdom Metazoa; phylum Chordata; class Actinopteri; order Cypriniformes; family Xenocyprididae; genus Megalobrama; species Megalobrama amblycephala. Next base: position 27,310,669 of record NC_063061.1, on the reverse strand, counting down.
ATATTTTCCGAATGTATCGCGATTCTCTCTCGAATTGATTCTAAGCTTAGTTTTTAAACAGCATATGGCACTACTATACGTGCCTTAAGGCCCGTTCACAAGGCCCGCGATTTTTGCCGACGTTTAACGCCTCGTGACTAAACAACGGGCGCCAATGTGAGTGTGCACACCGACGCGAAAAACGCGAGGCGTAAAAGCGTCATTTTTTAAAAAACGCCTTGGGTTCGTTTTTTTGGTTTGACGCGCCGTGTTAAAAACTGGCCGACCAATGAGATTGGTGCTTTTGTTCACGTGCCTGGAGCTGCTGAAGTTACAGTAAAACATGACTTGGTGGCGCTCAAGCACAAAACAGTCTTGCCGAGCACACGAGACGACGAAGAGAAAGTAAGTAGACAAGGAAGACCCCTACAAACTTTCCCTGCATCTCAAACAGCTCCCTAGCTTCCTAGGTCGTGTATCAATATACCATTTAAATGAATGTGGCCGACTCCCTGATCAGTGCCCTGACTAGTGAACTAGGGAGCTGATTGAGACGCACGCTATAGGTGCTCTGCCAGTTCTTGGCCATACCAATTGATGTATATTATTTCTGTATTTTTGCTATTTTTTTTCTTTTACATTCAAGAAATATAGTTGAGAATGTCTATTTCATAAATGTTTATTTGCACTACTGTTTCTGACTACCATCTCTCATATATATGCCATTTAATATCTGCATTTTTATCTTCTTTAACTTTATTAATATCATAAATATGTTTATTTGCACTACCGTGAAGCACAAGCGCCACATACTGTCAGGGAGTGAATTTGCACAATCACTCTGCGCATCGCCAGTGAAAATCGCTTGGGTGTGAACACAAAAAACGCTGGCGATAAACGCGTGCGATATTCGTCCCGGTGTGTACAGGCCTTTAGAAACACGCATACACTGCCTGCTTCCAGTTCCTTTACACACACCACTTAAACCTAAAATAATCATTCATAAAGTTCGAAAAGTTTGAAGCGAATTACAACAATGCACGATGCAAGTATATTTAACCACTTACATGACTCAGCCGAACGCACAATTGCTGCCCAGCAGTCTTCTTCGTGAGCGTTTGAGAGTGTGTGGTTAAAAACTAGCCTAGAGCGCCATCTGCTGTGAAAACTAAGCTCGGAATCGATTGGAGAGAGAATTAATAATATAAAGTGATTAATATTATAAAGCGACGAGAATATTTTTGGAGCGCCAAAAAAAACCAAAATAACGACTTATTTAGTGATGGCCGATTTCGAAACAATGCTTCATGAAGCATCGGAGTACAAATGAATCAGTGTATCGAATCATGATTCAGATCGCGTGTCAAACTGCCAACAGCTGAAATCACATGACTTTGGCGCTCCGAACAGCAGAATCAATACACTGATTCATTTGTGCTCCGAATCTTCCTGAAGCAATGTTTTGAAATCGGCCATCACTAAATAAGTCGTTATTTTGTCTTTTTTTGGCGCTCCAAAAATATTCTCGTCGCTTTATAATATTAATATTGAACCACTGTACTCACATGAACTGATTTAAATATGTTTTTAGTACCTTTATGGATCTTGAGAGAGGAAATGTCATTGCTCCCTATGGAGGCCTCACGGAGCCATCGGATTTGAACTAAAATATCTTAATTTGTGTTCCGAAGATGAACGAAGGTCTTACGGGTGTGGAACGGCATGAGGTAAGTAATAAATGACAGAATTTTCATTTTTGGGTGAACTTACCCTTTAATAATCGCTTTTTGAGGCATGCTATTTCTCTTTTGTTGTCAATTTAGTTGTCAAAGGGTATGTTTACATGACAACAATGTACTAAAACTGGAAAAGGGTTTCCTTTGCATTTTTTGCGTACAGATGACAATTTTGTCAAAACGATCCCCGTTCAAACGGATCTGCGAATACACTAAAAACACTGTATTATGCTGCCAGGCCAGTAGTTGGCGATGGCAGCATAATTGTGAAGCGCCTAAAAACGAAGCGCCTATAGACTGAACATGTAATACACATGCACAAATTTGTGTTTTTGTAAGTAAATAACATACGGAGCCTCACACATGACATGCAGGGGAAAAAAGTTAATTGTGCGCACGACTTACTAATTTGTTCCCTTGATTTACAAAATCGTGCGTACAATTTACTATTTCGTTCACTCTATTTGCTAAATCGTGCACATGATTTACTAATTTGCACGTTTTAGCCTACTATTTTTTTTTCCTTCATATCATGTGCGGGGCTCCATAATAACGGTATTATTTTCAAAAACTTGCATTTTGAAACCCGTTTTTAAAAGTTTACGTTTTCAGGCCCCCAAAGCACCACTCGTGTAAATTAATGGCCAAAACGCATAAAATTTTTTACATTTTTAGTAGTAAAACGGCGTCGTGTAAACACCCCATTAAACGGAATACAGTAAATCCCACTGACATACATTAAAGGATGGATCATGTCCAATATCCATGAAAACTTGAGGGTGGGCTGGAAAGCATCCACCTAGCAACCACCCAGAACACCCTAGCAACTACACAGCAAAAGTCCAATGTTGTTATTGTTAACTAAATCTATTAAAAAACTATCATTAAATGAAACAAAATTGAAATAATATAAAAATAGACCTTAGTCAGGTTAGATGCCATATTGAATTTAACACGAATAAAAATGAGGTTGTAAGGGACAACATGCATGGTCGTAGATCACATAATTTTCTCAGCTTTCATAACTATTTTATGTAGTTTTTGATGAAACGGAAAGACGTTTCATCATCTGAACAATTGGTATGTTATTAAACAATAGTATGATCTATTAAACACTATATGTACTTCTATCCCTCTCAACCTCATTTTCATTTCTGTCATAAAACAAATATGGCGCTATACTGACTAAGGTGTATTAGATGAAAAACTGAAACTTAAATAAATATTAGATGAATTTTAAATGAATTTTTAAGTTGAGGTACTAAAATTACTAAAACTGAAATAAAAATACATTTAATTTAAATAGCAATAAAATAAAATGACATAAAATTACTAAAAGTACAATTTAAATGAAAATTGAAAACATTTGAAAAAAAAAAAAAAAAGCTAAGATTTACATTGGCATAAAATTATATTAAAAAAATGTAGTTTGAACACAGTTGTATTTACTTAAGCTGAATTATTTGTCTAGGTAGCATTAATGATGACAAACGAAGGTGAAAAGGCCAGAAAAGAGCAAATCTGAAAGTATGACATACTAGGGAATTAAGAAAATCCCTGCAGGCAAAATCCCAGTCAACATTCTCCATGAGAAGCAGTTCAAAGAAGGTCTTATCTAGTATATCATCCTCTAAACGAGACCAAAGCTTTGGTATCAGATGAGCATTTCAGACAAAACTGACTCGAATCATAGATGGATGGAGTAAAAATGTATTCTAGTTCACCAGAGCAATGCTGTGGGCCACAAGGGAGAAATAAACTTCTGTAATGTGACAAATTTTATGTGAAACAGAACATTAGTGGGAAATAACATAGGACAGGACTTCATAAAATATGATATTACTAGCTAATATTATTTTTTCCTGCCTATACTGCTGCGGTTACATCAATAGAGAAGAAAATTAATATCAGAGGCAGAGAAACATATTACATTTTTATATTGAAAACATATTTTTTTGAATAATGTGCACTGATAAATCACACACAACAAGACCTGCGCCATTTATTAATAAGTAAATAAGGTACATTTTCATTTCACATTGTCTATTAAAGATAACTTACATAAATTATGCCTTATAATGTTATTTTTATTTGACTCTCATTTGCGCTTGTTCAGAGGTAAAAGTCAAGCTGGGAGTGAGTCAAAACTGTTGACTGTTGATTGCTGACAGTTTCATTTAACACTTCAGCTTTTCTGACTTAATGGGACATAGTTTCAACCTTCTTCTGGATTATTCAGCAGTTCTGCAGTCAAACTTTCATTTTTACACACTCCACACAAACACACACACAAGCATACATTTCTCCTACATTAATTTTCCCCCAAACATGCTGACAAAGTTAAAAACAGACATTGCTGGCTGCCAATAGGAAAGAAAAAGAAGACTATTATTTCAATTATTGCTCCTTTACAGCAATAAGATTAAATGGAGAGCAAATGGACACTTCTTATACTTTTCTTCTGAGGAAAGAAACCAACATTCTCAGTTTCATAAGACATCTCAACAATATCTCAAACTGTGCTCGCATTCACCAAGATACCAAAGTCACAATCAAAACCCATGTTCTCAATATGAACTCAAACATTTCACATCAAATTCATCTGAGAATATTTGAGCTGTTCTATTCACATTAAAGTTGTACCTCTATACTTGCAGGCCTACTGTATGTCAATTGTCTTATTTGTGTCTACCAATGGGTTGATGGTCCAAATTGCAGTTTCAATGCAGCTTCAAAGGGCTCTACATGATCCCAGACAAGGGATAAGGGTCTTATCTAGTGAAACGATCATCATTTTCTAAAAAAATAAAAACTATATACTTTTTATCCACAAATGCTTGTCTTGCACTGCTCTGCGATGCACTATGCATTATGTAATCATGCTGGAAAGGTCACGTGTGACGTATATGGAGAAAAATCCTGCAGTGTTTTCCTCAAAAACTTTAACCCTCAGGGGTCTGAGGACCCTGGAGAAGTTTTGACATGCCCTGACATTTGTGCTTTTTTCAGTTGTTCATAAACATATTAATGGAAAAAGTGTCATTACACTGTATTCAGCACAAACTAGGCTACAATAATATGTGAGGAACATGTATGTACATGTTTGTGTTTTTGAAGGAATAACGTTTATGCGTGGTTATTGAAAAAACAAAAAACTTAAGTCACTGAAATAAAGCCAAAAAATATATATTAAATCTTTGTTCACAAGACTTCTGGGTATTTGAGGTTGTAGACTAGAGTTTTTGCTTCAAAATGAGGTAAAAATTATGCTGCCTGCTTGTTCATATAAAACAATAGAGAGATTTAAATTTTCTAAAACATCTTTGGTCAAGAAACACAGTATGCGAGGAGGCGTGAATCCTCATGTATAATGGGTGATTCTCACCTGAGAAGACAAAAGAATCACATAATAATGACCTGAAATGACTTGCACATTAATGAGGCCTTTCAGTCAGGTAGGCTGTGAAAAAACCCTCTGTGATGGTGTATATCAAACATACAGAAAAAACAGCAATACTGTGAAATATTATTACAATTTAAAATAATGGTATTCTATTATATTCTTTAAAATATAATGTATTTCTGTGATGCAAAGTGTCTGAACAATTATGTTACCTCTATGGCATTTCATATAGGCTTTTAGCTTAAAATTAGGGCTGGACGATATGACCAAAATTTATATCACGATATAATTCTTAATTTCGGTCGATACGATATAATTCCGATATCGATATGAACTAGAGCTGCACGATTAATCATATCGCAATCGCAATCGCGATGTCAAGCTTGTGCGATTATATGACGCAAAATGCTGCGATTTTATGAAATAAAATAATAATAAGTTAATAAATAAATAAAAAAATACATGTGTGGACACAACAACCCATTATCTGAGAGCTGTTTGCCCATTTTATACACCGCTAATAAAAAGAAGACCAGTCAGTTTCAGTTTAGGCAGTGGCATGTGTGGCGCGCACGGTCATGACTTTTCCGGTGTGCAGCGCAGAGAACGGGTAAAGATGGATGCGGAGCAAACGGTCACTGAACTGGTGGCAAGAAAAAACGCTACCTCTGTTATATGGCGATATTTTGGCTATAAGATTATAAACCCAGATTAGTAGTGGTTGAAGAGGAAAGAGGATTTAATTCGGTATCGCACGCAGCGCTGTTATCGGTGCGCACATGACGCACATACATACCAGGCTCGCGCGCACAGAGAGAGAGAGAGAGGCGCGTTATAGCTCGCGAACTCCAAATTGATTTCTCTTTCGCGTCCTCAGTGCACTTGGATGGTCACATACACGCATTATGTCAGTCAAAATACCCCTCTCAGCAAGTATTCATGTAAACACATTCAGTTATGTCTTAATTGAACGAGGTGAGAATTCGGATGTAGGCCTATATCTGTCCGATGTGTGCGTGCATGTATGTCTTACTCTTAAAGTGACAGCAACCTATAAATACCTGCTGTTGTCTGTCATGTAAATCAAACAACAAAACACAGCTTTAACAAAGATTAATCTATATTAAATTTATACAATGAACAGTGTCATTTTACATTTAATTATTACATTTCTGTGCATGAAAATTAATACTACAGTTAGACCTTATACTTTATTTGTAACTTTATGTAGTATTTATCTATGCTTGTTGTAATTGGTGTACCGTACTTGTTCTTTTTACAGTCTGTTCACTTGCCTTTAATAATGTATTATTTAGGCTAGCAGTTTATGCTATGGTATCAGAATAGTTTAAGTGGGCTAAGTAATAAATGCAAAGTTAAGTTACCCCCATCCAATTTTTTATTTTTTTTTGTGCTGATCCGAAAAATGATCCGATCTGTGACGTCATAACCGTGATGTGATCCGAACCGTGAGCTTTGTGATCCGTTGAACCACTACAGATTAGTAAAGAAACAAATATCTTAAATGGGATTATAACAAGTTTGCAGTAATGCAAAGATGTTATTTAATTTCATAAAAATATTTTAATTTGAAAACGCTGTGCATTTGTTTGCTGTTCTTGATAGTTTGAGTTGAGAAATACACATTTCAGCATTATCAGTAATCTGTGTGTGTATTTTCATTGAGAACCAAGCAAGATGACTCCTGATACTATTTGTTTATTATATCGCTATCGCAAATCGCAATCGCAATATTGACCTCAATAATCGCAATATGACATTTTCCCCAAATCGTGCAGCCCTAATATGAACTATATAATAGCCTCAGAAAAACTGCCAAGAACGGCCACAATGGATGTCTGTACCTACAAATGTCTGAAAAAAGAATTTGCCAAATCTATGAAATCTCTTCCTATAAAACTATATAATATTTTAGAAAAAAACAGTACAAATAAATTTATGTTCAGCTTTTATTTGTATTTAGCCTTCATACAAACATAAAAAATAAACATAAGACTCAATCACTTTAGTAATATTAATATCTTTAACATTAAACTATAATGTAGGCTGATTTTATTATCCTTAATATAGATTAAAACAAAAGTGCTTCAGCCAAGATAAAGATTGTGAACAGTAAAAACAGAAAAAAACAGTGAGAAACAACAAAAAACACATTGCTGGGGCAGGGACGTTGTTGAGTGTTGATGACACTAGGGGTGCAACGGTTCAAATTGCTCACGGTTCGGTTCGTATCACGGTTTTAGGGTCACGGTTTTGGTACGTGCTATTAGCACATACTGAACCGTACCGAAACCGTAACCCTAAAAATAGGACTACTGTCAAATAAAAATAAAGAAAATAAGAACAAACAATCAAACTACAAGCAACATCACAAATAAGTACAATAAAGCAAATATTCAAATAAAATAAACAGTGCTTTTCAGGTTTTTCAGGTATCTAACAGTAGTTTTCAGGTACAGAAAATGGATAAAGTAATCAAATATAAAATAACACTGCATATTATCTTTACTGTATAAAATAAATAAAGATGAATCATTATTGAAGTTACAAAAACTATTCAGTCAAGAGCAGTGAGTGATTTCTTTGTTATTTGTTGTTTGATTTAACATTAAAAACAGGCAGCAGGAATATTTGTTTTCCCTTTAAGACATGCACGATCCAGTACACTGTTACACATGCGCTGTCTTTCTCGACTGTTATACGTTCACTTAAGACATAACTGACTATGTTTGCTAGGATACTCGACAAGACGGGCATGTTGACATAATTTTTGTATGAATTTGTCCGCCGAAGCGCAAGACTTGAAAGAGAACTCAGTATTTGCGCGCTGACTGAAATAAGCGTGTGCGCGCTTCGGATGAGCGCACACAAATCTTCTCACAGCGCGTGCGAGTTCTCTTTCGCGTCTTGTTCTCTTTCGCGTCTTGTTCTCTTTCGCGTGTTGTTCTTGAAAGTTTAAATCAGCAAGGCTTAAATGAGTTTAGTTTAAACACAGATAGCAACGTGTGCTGTTCAGGTCTCACCTGCGCTCACGCGCTATCAACACCCGGGTGATGACGGCGTAAATGACTGGACATTAGAGCAGATCGCGTTCTGCTCTTTCTAACCGCTGCGCCTCAAGTCGTGAGAAATGCTGTAATATCGAAATACCGGAAATGTGTTTAAAAATCATATCACCGTTATCGAAAAAAATTATATCGCAATATATATTGATATTGAATTATTGTCCAGCCCTACTTAAAATCATGCACATTTGGAGAAATATTGATGGATTCTCATATGTTTGTCAATTTTCTATATAGAAGAGTAATATTTATTTCATACTTTATACTTTATACATTTATTTATACTCAACAATTCATACTTGCAGCCGGAGGGCGCTCTGTACACCTTTAGTCCACAAATGCCTGAGCACTAAAGAAGAATAGGCAATCCAGGAACTAACCGAACTAACAGAGGACAGAGATCACTAACTATGGCTATTCAAAACACTTTTCAAGACAATAAATACACGATTGAGACGATGTATGCATGTATTGACTGAATTTGTGTCTGAATAGTGCTGGCTCCGTGGGCGTGGCCGCATTAGCGGATAATGAGCTGAATCACGGATTTCTGACATGGCTCTCTTTTCATACAGATTACATAAACACAGAATGTTTGTTTTCGATTTGACTTACACGATTTAAAACCTGACATTTCAAAGTTTTTTTTGTGATTAGTATTCACTAAGTTACAGTTCATTTTCTGAGAACTATCAGATTGGACTTCCTTCAGAGGGAGACGAGAGATCATGCATCATGTTAGTTTTCTTTATTTTACAAAAAGCACAACATTTTGTTTTTACTCTGTACACAAGTGTACACAAATAAAAGAAGATATTCCACAGATTAAAATGGTGTATAACTCTTAATTGTATGTGAAACATTAACAGAGTATTTTGAGTCTCTTTCACACTGGTAAGAAAAAAACCGCGGTGGTATCGCCGGCGATACCTCAGACCTCAGAGTGTTAAATTCTTTTCGACTGAAGAAAGAAAGACATAAACATCTTGGATGACATGGGGGTGAGTAAATTATCAGGAAATTTTAATTCTGAAGTGAACTAATCCTTTAATAACTCTTATTAACATCAAGCATGTCCCAAATTCAAGATTGTCTTCTGAGAGAGGCAGCTTTCTGTGTGCGCACTTCGGCAGTGTGCTGGTCAGCACGAGCACCGCAGTGAATTCCATTTCAGGATATATTGCACTTATACATAACTATTTTTAACATCAAGCACTTCCACTCTTTACATTCTCATTAAAGTGTCAAGGGTCAATAGTGCTATATATTTACATACCGCAATTTACACGTCATACCGCCCAGCCCTACTCTCACAGAATCCTTTCAGCTGATCATAGAAGACACCAAAAAAATGTAAGACACTTCAAATCCCTCAAACCTTCATAGGAGTCTCAACTCTCGCTGGGAAGAGCTGTAATGTGCTTTGTTTACTGTTAAATCAATGGCAGACATCACTCACTAATTACAGAGCACTTGAATATTTTGCAGTTGGCTGCGCAAATGCATTGCTGGAGTCCAGGCACATAATTGACTAGAGCAGTAAATCAGCACAAAGGGTTGTGAGATGCCAGAATGTGACTCTCTCTCTTTCCATTTGGTCTCCCTGGTCTTAAATTGCCTTGCTCTCTCAGTTTGGGCCTTTATCTTTTTGTCAGTACTTGCGTGTGTGTGTGTTTGAATGTGGCCCCTGTATTCCCTATAAAATTCTTACTTAAACTTTGAGTTTCTTAACTTCTCATTCAAATCTCATTCAATTTTTTTGAGTTCTGACAATTTATTGGGGCTCACAGTGAAGTAAATAACTCATTTGATTTGCAAAAATAATAAAAGTTAAAATAAAAATAACTCAATAAAAATGAAATCTTTTATGTTAATTGCTATCAAAATGCATGACTCATTACTTCAAGTTAGAAGCAATTAACATGCATGAGTACTACAAACTCAAAACTTGACAGGGAACTCAAATGTAACTGATTACCTCAATTTTTTTGAGTTAGCTTAACTTATTCGGGTTTACAGTGTATGTTGTGGGGATCAAATGTACCCACAAAGATAGTAATACCAATCATTTCTGACCTTGTGGGGACATTTTTTGGTCCCCATGAGGAAAATAGCTTAAAAATCATACAGAACGATGTAGAAATGTAGAAAAATGTATTCTTTAATGTAGATTTAGGGGTATGGTTAGGGTTGGGGATAGAATATACAGCTTGTACAGTATAAAAATCATTATGTCTATGGAAAGTCCCCATAAAATATGAAAACCCAACATGCGTGTGACATCAGACTAATCCCACTCTAGTTCACTGTTAACTCTGCAGGGTCCTGGATGGCTTAATGATATGAATAATTCATATCTCCCCTCACTCACAGTCTGTTCGTTACTCAACTGAATGTTCTTACTATTCCATTTTTCTTCTTCTCATAATACAGCAGCCATTACTCCAGTTTTCAGTGTCACATGATCCTTCAGAAATCATTCTGATACGTTGATTTGGTGTTCAATAAACATTTCTTATTATTAACAGTTGTGCTGCTTACTATTTTTGTGGAAACAGTGACAATTTTTTTTTCAGGATTCTTTGATGAATGGAAAGTTCAAAAGAAGAGCATTTATTAGAAAAAGAAATTGGTTTAGTAATAAAACTCATTTTAATGTGTGAATAAGGCCTAGTTCTTATAACAGAGTTTTTCCTCCTTCATTTTAATAGAACATGAAAACGCAAAAACATGCTATGAAGCACTGTCATGAGCATTCCAAACCAACAGGTGGCGATATAACCCTAACCGTAAAGCCATGTTGGCCAATCAGAAGCCTGGAAAAAAGGTTATTACGGGTTCCGGTTCCGACGTCACAAGCCAAAATCTCTGGTTTCAACATCTACACGACAACACTGCAACCGGAGTTTCTAAAAATCTTCACCCTGACAGGAGTTTTCAATAAAGTTTGGTTTCAGTGACCGGATACTGCGTTTGCGTGTGGACGAATGGCCAAACCACACAGAAAAAGCTGCAGTTTTGAAAAGACCCGTGTTTATGTGGACAGGGCCTAAAACTATTCATTTGATAAAAAGAAAATGAAGGAATGTAACAAGTGATCATCTTTATGAATGAGTCGTTGAATCATTTACTTAACCGGCTCTTTTTAAACACTGATTCATTCATCTTTATGAGCGGGTTTTTAGATCATTCACTCTAAAGATTTATCCAGTAATACATTATATTTAGTTTAGTACTGAAGAAAAGTACTTAGATAAATATAAATCAAATTAAAATGTCCATTTAGCCAATATTTGTGTGTGCTATGTATTCTATATAGTCATAATATCGCATTTTTAGATTCGCAACATCAAATGCCACTTGAGGGGTTCACATTAGGGCTGCAACAACGAATCGATAAAATCGATAAAATCGATAAAATCGATAAAATTTGATTATTAAAAGAGTTGGCAACGAATTTCATTATCGATTCGTTGTGTCGCGCGACTATTACGCCTCTCAAAAAGACGCGGAGATGTTTGAGTATAAAAAAGCGCGGTTGAGCGCGAAGCAGAGCGGAGCAAAAATAAATAAATAAATAAATAAATAGCAGAGCGGAGGTGGAGAAAAGACCATCGGAGAGACCCGTAACGTTGTTCTGAACAGGCGCGCCGTTGGCACGATGGACAGGGGGGTCAGGACCCCTGCAGTTTTGAAAAGATAGAAATCGACCCCCGCACTTTTGATACGGGCTGCTTCAATCAGTCACACTATATCATCTTTTAGCGTTGGATATTTTCTTTCAAATGAAACAATTTTCACGTTTCTATGAGCTTCCGTTCATAAATAATCAACTGTTTTGTCGCGGATGTGAACAGGAAATGCGCTCTCGAACGGAGAAACACGCGATCTCCAAACAATCGATCAAAGCGTGCTAACATTTTACGACAGGTCGTCGATGGTATATAAATCATGCCCGAATGTCAATCAAGCCAAACCGTCCATTCAGAAACCGAGAATTTGACACTTTAAGGTAAGGAGGCTGATCTCTCAGGTTGACGCGCGAGCTGGCTTGACTGAAGTTTTCGTGAGGATTTAAGGTTTATGGACTGTTTTGATTTTGGTAATTACATCTAGAAAGATAAAAGCATTGATGGCATCTATAAAATGGATACCTGAAAGCGAAACGAAAGTGATATTGCCTCGTCCAGTGAGGAGGACGCACGAAAGGAGACCTACGTGTTTAATTGGTGTATACTGTAATACTGCATTTACAATGCTTATCAGTGGCATACACTTTGATCGCGAAAGTGAAAATCCAAAAGACTATGACTAAAACGAAATCAAAATTTGCTGTCAAAATTAACACTGATCTGTTGTCATGTATTTATTCTGTGATTTGTACCATATCGGTTATTGTTGACAAATATATTTGTGTTTGTTGTACTTTTTAAATTTCATTTTAAAGTTTTTTATAGCACTTGGTCATCTTAAGCTAAACAAAAATATACATCTTTTTGTGCACTTTATTTAAAAAAAAAAAAAAACTATATATTTGGCAGATGTAAAGCATACATGTGTATGTTTTTTGTGTTAGTCCATTTGTTTTTTGTTTTTTATTACTTTAACAGCTCAGGAATGTTAAAAGAGCAACCTGTTTTTGCACGTTCTTAGGATTATTTCTGTTTTTGAATAAAAGGTTGGAAATTAATGTTTTTCCCCCTCCGATTCATCGATTAATCGTAAAAATAATCGACAGATTAATCGATTATTGACATAATCGTTAGTTGCAGCCCTAGTTCACATATTTGTACATAATGTATTTGCTGCAAGTTATTTCAGTTAGGTTGCAGATGCCTGTCTATAGGCAGGAAAGCAGGAGATTTAACAACGGCGACCTAAAAGTGCATTACCAACGCCGACAGATGAAAGGATTCAATGGAATCAATTCAATGGAAAGGATTCCGAAAGAGAATACAATGCTGAATAAAGTCGTACTTTTTGTTATTTTTGACCAAAATGTATTTTCGATGCTTCAAAAAATTCTAACTAACCCACTGATGTCACATGGACTACTTTGATGATGTTTTTATTACCTTTCTGGACATGGACAGCCTACCATACATACATTTTCAATGGAGGGACAGAAAGCTCTAGGACTAAATCTAAAATATCTTAAACTGTGTTCCGAAGATAAACAGAGGTCTTACGGGTTTGGAACGACATGAGGGTGAGTCATTAATGACATCATTTTCATTTTTGGGTGAACTAACCCTTTAATCTTGATGGTCTGTGAAAACCATTTTATAAAATATTAATCTAAAGGATCTAAATGTTTTTTGTGCCTGTCTACAGTGTCTAATAGAAACAACATCTGACTGCTGGCCTGGCTGTAAATATACCACCAGCTGGATAACATCAATATTGTATGACAGTTTCCAAATATGGATCCACATCCATGCCAACCAGCAACAATGGCTGACGAAAGTGAGAGGTAAAATCCAGGACTATGTCTCCATTCCAACTCTCCCATTAGATTGTATCTCGTGCTATGCAAAATCCCTGTAAAAATAATCTACAGGCTCGATCTGGATTAGAACTAGGATTTTTTTTTTTTTTTAGCTTGGGTTTCAACGTTAATCTGACAACACGTCTTTGTGTGTGGTTGATCATTAGATCCGCCGATGTGAGCAGATTATAATAATGGATTTAATGAAGCAAATTTCTTTGCAAGGAACAGTAGCTAGTGACTGTGTGTTATGTAATTTATCCCCATTTTGGAGCTCGGGTGATGCAGATTGATAAGGGAATAATGTGGTCATTCTATCAGGTTAAAATCTTTAAGCTTATTCTGACCAGCAATAACGTACAAGCCCTTTTAGATTAATGTCCCATGGGATGTGGGATGGACAGCACGCTGGCTACCTCTGTAATATCTCAGGGCATCTTTATCTAGGAAGGAGAAATAAATAAATATATTTATATATTAAATAAATGAATGGGACAGAAAGACAAAGGAGCTTTTAATGTTATTGAATTGAGTGTGTCCATAGATACTTGGTGGCTGAATTAATCTTCATGCCACAGAGAAGAACAGAGCATGCTCAGTTGCTCACTAGGTCAGGAACAGGAAAATCTCTCTCGCTTTCATCCTGTGGGTCATTTTTATTCACTTCAGAGCAATGCAATGGAAGTTAACAGAACAAAAGATAAAGCAAAATTGCTTTAATGTACTTTTCCTATAATATATCAGGATTTATGCACATCACAATGTGTTTTATGTAAGATAAAAAAGAACCAGAAAACCCAGAAACAAATGGAGATCCAGTTACTCTATTATTTATAAAGCACTTCGAGAGACAAAGTAGTTTTTGAGTTTAAGTGCTTGATTCTTTCATTAACTAACAGTCAACTTCCTTTCAGTTCTTTTCCTGTGACTTGATGACTGCTGCCTTCATGAAGGTACTTTTTGAGACAGCAGGCTAACTGAAATGGAACCACAAGTGGCCGATTTTGATGCTCTCATATAGGCAACAACTCAAAATAAATCAAGACAAAATATAAAAATAGTACAAATTGTTAGAGAAAGTCTCATATTTGATTCCAATCAAATGTGTTATTTTCATTTTATTTATTTACTTATTATATTATTTATTAATATTTTTAATTAGAATTATATTAATGTTCTCATATTTTGAATCAGTCGTTTAATTTGTAGTAATTTTATTATGTCACTTTTATCATTTTTTATGGTTGTTTTTTTAATTCACTTTTATTAATTTTTTGTTTTTTATTTCTATTTTTTATTTTAGTTTTAGTAATTTTAGTACTTCAGCTTAAACATATTTTATTCAGTTAGTTCAACGCAACAATTTTAACTGTTCAAATTTTAAGTTTTTTAAATTTATAATTTACTATTTATATTTTATTTTAGGTTTATTTCAATTTCTAAAAACAATTTTTAATATTTTTGGTTTTAGTTAACAATAACAGCACTGATTCCAATAGTTTGATCCTAGTGTATGTTAGGGTGCGTTCACACTTGTCATGTTTGGTTCGATTAAAACGAACCCTGGTGCGATTGCTCAGTTAGTGCGGTTCATTTGAACATATGTGAACGCTGCCATCCAAACCCTGGTGCGCACCAAACAAGCGGACCGAGACCGCTGAAAAGATGGGTCGGTTCGAATGATATATGAACGCAACACGGACCAAAGACATGTAAACGAACCAAAAACAGGAAGATGAGACCCTAAAAAGGACAGAATCCTCACGCATGTCAGTTTTTCTTGTCACAGTCGCGAGTTTGCCCATGACAGGCATCAGACGCACGTCTCCTCACAGCAGATCATTTGTGTGTGTGACGGAGGGATTCTCGCCACTGTTTTGACTACTTGACACATTTTATAAACTCTTCACGAGTTCCCAGCTGGCCAAAATACCATCATACGCAGGCTACACACACACAACGAGCTCATTTATCTCAGCACACAGCATTGTTTTGGGTGTTTGGTAAGTTCCGTCTCAGAATACGCAATACGTCATAATCACGTTGTGAATGTATCCCTATGCCTTAAGGTTTGGTATCTTTTGGTTCGGTGATAAAATTGCCAATCTGAACGCTAATCGGACCAGGATTAAATGTTTTTTTTCTTCTTTGGTCCAGACCAAATGAACCAAACGAACCGAACTACAAGTGTGAATGCACCCTTAAACAACATGATAGTCTAATAAAAATGAAAATATTGTTTAAAGGTCCTGTTCTTCGTGATCCCATGTTTCAAACTTTAGTTAGTGTGTAATGTTGTTGTTAGAGTATAAATAAAATCTGTAAAATTTTAAAGCTCAAAGTTCAATGCCAAGCGAGATATTTTATTTAACAGAAGTCGCCTACATCGAACGGCCAGTTTGGACTACATCCCTCTACTTCCTTCTTTAATGACGTCACTAAAACAGTTTTTTGACTAACCTCCACCCACAGGAATACACAAGAGTTGCGTTTGTAGAGTGTGTTTGTCGCCATGTCGTCGAAACGCTGTTATTTTCATCCCGCAGTCCAATCACCTGGTCTGATTCCGGCTCAAATTGATAGGGTAAAATTAAAGACATGTTTACAATAACACTGAGCGCGTGCCGTGCATCTCCACGTTATGGTAAGAGGCGTGACTTTTCCGGGCAAGGTTCGCTAAGCTGCTGTCGAATCACAACACAGGAACCCCTTGGACAATCAGAACTCGTTACGTATTTCTGAAGGAGGGACTTCATAGAACAAGGAAGTCATCAGCCCGTTTTTATGACAGTGGAAACAGCGGTATACAGATAAGTAAATTATGTGAAAAATACTGTTTTTTTACACGCGAAACATGAACACATGTTATATTGCACACTATAAACACAATCAAAGCTTCAAAAAACCACGAAAAACGGGACCTTTAAAGTAGTTCCCTTTATATCACGCAATTCTGACTTTAAATCACACAATTCTGACTTTATAACTCACAATTCTGACTTTATATCTCACAATTCTGACTTTATATCACGCAATTCTGACTTTATAACTCACAATTCTGACTTTAAATCACACAATTCTGACTTTATAACTCACAATTCTGACTTTATATCACGCAATTCTGACTTTATAACTCACAATTCTGACTTTAAATCACACAATTCTGACTTTATATCTCACAATTCTGACTTTATATCACGCAATTCTGACTTTATAACTCACAATTCTGACTTTAAATCACACAATTCTGACTTTATAACTCACAATTCTGACTTTATATCTAACAATTCTGACTTTATATCACGCAATTCTGACTTTATATCTAACAATTCTGACTTTAAATCACACAATTCTGACTTTATAACTCACAATTCTGACTTTATATCTAACAATTCTGACTTTATATCACGCAATTCTGACTTTATATCTAACAATTCTGACTTTATATCACACAATTCTGACTTTATAACTCACAATTCTGACTTTAAATCACACAATTCTGACTTTATATCTCACAATTCTGACTTTATAACTCATAATTCTGACTTTAAATCACACAATTCTGACTTTATATCTCACAATTCTGACTTTATATCTCACAATTCTGACTTTATAACTCACAATTCTGACTTTAAATCACACAATTCTGACTTTATAACTCACAATTCTGACTTTAAATCACACAATTCTGACTTTATAACTCACAATTCTGACTTTAAATCACACAATTCTGACTTTATATCTCACAATTCTGACTTTAAATCACACAATTCTGACTTTATAACTCACAATTCTGACTTTAAATCACACAATTCTGACTTTAAATCACACAATTCTGACTTTATAACTCACAATTCTGACTTTAAATCACACAATTCTGACTTTATATCTCACAATTCTGACTTTAAATCACACAATTCTGACTTTATATCACGCAATTCTGACTGATAACTTTATAACACAATCACAATCTGACTTTATATCGCACAATTCTGACTTTATATCACGCAACTCTGACTTTATATCTCACAATTCTGACTTTATATCACGCAATTCTGACTTTATAACTCACAATTCTGACTTTATATCACGCAATTCTGACTTTATAACTCACAATTCTGACTTTATAACTCGCAATTGTGAGTTTATATCTCGCAAAATCACAATTGTGAGAAAAAAAAAGTCAGAATTGTGACATAAAAAGTCGCAATTACCTTTTTTATTTTTTTTTATTATTGGTGGAAACAAGCTTGCATACTATATTGATGCATTTCTTTCTACTTCGCCTTTTTCCCTTGTCGCAGGGCATTCTGGGATCGCCTTCTTACATGATGATGCCAAAATGAGAAGGCAACATAATTTATTGTATTAATTTATACCATTGACTTATTGCCTATGATGCCTTAAAATGTAGTCTGTAAGGAGCTCACAAACAGCTAATATGTTAGAAACCACAAAACTCTCATATAACAAATCAACCTTTTTGACAGATCCATACCTTCCTCCATTGGGTGGGAGGAGTAAATAACAAACACCGCCTACAATCAGTCAGTCATAATGTCTCTCTTATTCTCAGCATTCATCATGTACTCAAACTCTCTGCAGTGACTCAACGAGTTTCTTAGCAACTGCCGAAATACTCAAGATGTCAATAGCAATGTTCTCCACCACTATGACTATGATTCTTATTATCTTGTCAGCTGTTTGACTTGCTGTACCACCTTCATTCTAAAAACAATAGAAGAAAACAGGCTGAACAACTGAGCTAACAATGGCAGATGCCTTGAGTGTCCAAAGCAAATGTCACTCACTGTTCTGTTAATATCAAATCCTCTTTTCTGTGGCAACAGCATGGTCTCAATCTGGACTCAGCCAATCACAGTGCAGCATCCCTGAGGGGCAGAGCCCACACAGCCAATCAGGAGTGTCCATCATGGGGGCACAGTGTCTGTCTGTCTTTCTGTCTATCCATCCATCCATCCATCCATCCATCCAATATTTGTTTTAGGAAAAAATATACACTACAATTCAAAAGTTCTGTGTTAATGAGATTTTTAAAGGGACCTATAATGCCCCTTTTACAAGATGTAATATAAGTCTCTGGTGTCTCCAGAATGTCTCTGTGAAGTTTCAGTTCAAAATGACCCACAGATCATTTATTATAGCTTGACAAATTTGCCCCTATTTGGGCGTGAGCAAAAACACGCTGTTTTTGTGTGTGTCCCTTTAAATGCAAATGAGCTGCTGCTCCCGGCCCCCTCTCTAGAAGAGGGCGGAGCTTTAACAGCTCATGCTTCAGTTGCTCAACAACAACAAAGCTGGAGAATCTCATGCAGCCAAAATGAGGATTGTCAGTAATGGTGTTCAGCCTTACATTGTTCAAACTGGAGTCAGACACTGATGGAGAGACTCAGGAAGAAATTACATTTTAAAATATTCAAATTGAAAATTTGACAATATTACCATTTTTACTGTATACAACCCACCCAAATTATAATATTTTATATCGATCAATGAAAAAATGTTGAAAAATGTTTTTGAAAAATGTATGAAAAATGTTTTTGAACACATTAATTGGTTTCTCAATGACTTATAGGTGTATGACAGTCACATCAAGCTGTCTGTGTGTGTGTATTTACAGCTCTTATTGTGTGTGTGTGTGTGTGTGTGTGTGTGTGTGTGTGTGTGTGTGTGTGTGTGTGTGTGTGTGTGTGTGAGTGCTTTTAGTTTGTTCTTTTTTGCTGTGCACCGGAGGCAAACCTTAAGTTGGCTTACAAGCATCACATAAATATGCCAGTAATTCCACATTGGTCCCATATTTCTCATCATTCCTTCCTCTCTCTTTCTCCTCCCTTTCTCGTGTTCTCTCTCTCTCACTCTCTCTCTGGCCACAGTGCTGTGGGGAACCTGAAATCCTGTCAAGTGAGCTCCGCAGCAGCAGATGCATTCAACCAAACACTAAAGAAAGACATACAACTGAACCTCACAGGCTCACAGCTCAGAGCGGAGTAGAAGTGGATAGCTTGCAGTTACTTCAGTGAAATATCTGGAAAGACAACAGTAAATTTTCGAGACCTGAGATCTTAAAATCAGCCTCTATAACCAGCTGATCATTTAGAAATTAAGTGAAAAACATTTTTAAAAAGGCTAAACTCTCTCCTTCCTCAGTTTTAGGAAGACAAAATGTGTGTAATTAAACAAACACATGTAGAAGATTCAAGAGTGGAAGGAAAGCAGTCACCAGGACAGGGGGTTATCCTGGGGGGAATGACATTTGTCCAAACACTTGTTTGGATGACTATTTAGAAGAACACAAACAAAGCGCAGCGATAATAACATCTCATTAGCGTGCCGAGGCAATTAAAGTTGTCTCTTGCATAACACGGTCTGCCTCTATAGGGCAAAGCAAAAACATCTAAATTATTCACATTCCTGCAGTCTGATTAACAGATGCGGCCATTGAACTCATTTCAAAATACAGAGAGGAAAAAACTCAAAGGCCGAAAGAATGATTGTAGTTTAAATGGCTTATCTATCTATCCTCTCTATCATCTATCTGTCTACCCAATCATCTATCTATCTATCTATCTATCTATCTATCTATCTATCTATCTATCTATCTATCTATCTATCTATCTATCTATCTGCCTGTCTACCCAATCATCTATCTATCTATCTATCTATCTATCTATCTATCTATCTATCTATCTATCTATCTATCTATCTATCTATCTATCTATCTGCCTGTCTACCCAATCATCCATCTATCTATCTATCTATCTATCTATCTATCTATCTATCTATCTATCTATCTATCTATCTATCTATCTATCTATCTATCTATCTGCCTGTCTACCCAATCATCCATCTATCTATCTATCTATCTATCTATCTATCTATCTATCTATCTATCTATCTATCTATCTATCTATCTATCTATCTATCTGCCTGTCTACCCAATCATCCATCTATCTATCTATCTATCTATCTATCTATCTATCTATCTGAAAATCTCTGGTCCGGGGGCATGCTCCCCTGGAAGAAAAATTTAAATATTCCATATTTTAAAGCATCAATCTGATGCATTTTGAGATGCTTTTTTTGCCAACCTGGGGAGAGCTGGAGAAACTTAACTTCAGCCATGAGTCAAAAATTATTATGGCCACCTTACTAAGTATTATGCAAGCCATTTCATGCCAGCCTGTCACTGGGTCTAACATTTACAGTATATTTGGGGGAAGAACCTAGCGCTATGATTGGTCGAACTCTTCTTTTTTTGCTGTTGCTTGATTTGAGGACTGCGCATGCACAGAGGCGTCACCAGGTTTTTGTGTAGAGTGACAAATCGTACCAGCATACTTTGAAGTCAAAATGCGTATCCGCTACGCAAATTGCGTACAGGTTGGCAGGTCTACTTATTGATAGAACGGTGGACCACTTTACCTTCTGCCTTGTCAGTCCCCTCACCTCAAAATCTACCTCCTCAAAAACGGTAGCGTTAGCTAATAATTTTCCACCAGAGCTTTAGCTAGCTAACGTTGCGTTCTCTCCTGCTGTGTTCAATGACTCAATTCATCAAGCTGTAGCTAACGTTAGCTAAGTCTATGTCAACAAAGCTCCTGGGTAACTTAACTTAGATATACCAGAAAATATTAAAATTATTGAAACCATCCAGGGCTCAACGCTAAGGATTTTTTCTGCTGGCCCAGTTGGGCCAGTGGTTCAAATTTTTACTTGCCCTGCCGAAATTTTCCGGGCCCCACAACAAAACAATTAATAAAAGTAAAAGACAAGAAAATGGGCCTATAAAATAAGCATAGTTATTGTTTTCATTGTTTTTGATACATTTAACCTCAGTAAATAAGGTTATAACACCAAAAGCTACTAGATTAAATATTTTAAATATTGTTAGACAAATAAACAGTAAGTAGTAAAATAGTAACAAATAATCAAAATACGAGTAATAGCACAAATAAATACAACAGAACAAACATATAAATTAAATAAATGGTGCTTTTCAAGTTTTTCATGTAGGTTTAAACAGAAGATTTTCAGGTACAGAAATTGTAATCTAATGTATAACTATAGAATAGATAACTTTATTAAAGTTAATCAAGAGCAGTTACAGATGCATAAAAATGTTTTTAATGTTCAAAATATAAAACGTTAAATACTGTTATTTGAATTTGACACTTTAACTGTGAAATTAAACCCGCCAGTAGGTGGCAGAGAATCACTGTTAATAAGCGAATCATTGAGATTCAACTGATTCATTCAAGCGGCTGATTCATTCTGGAAGTGTTGCTCAAAGACGCAAAACAATCTGACTTTGGAACTATTTTCGTTGGCGAAATACAGCGAAACAGACGATTTGGTGTCTAAAATGTAAGTCACTTGATATTAAGTTCTTGTTCATTAAACTGTATGCTGAATAAAATCAATATCACATTTGTAATCATGCTAATATTTGGAGAAAAACGGCGCTCTTTGTGTAATATTGATTGACTTTATTAAATTATATATGAAATATATACAGGGGCATTTTTGCCCCTTATCTTGAGGGGCATTATTCTGGGGGCATTTTAATAGACTAAATCACGCAGTGAAAGCGTACACTTTAATATGCGCACACACTAACGTTACTCTAACCTACTAGACTATGTCTAGTAGACTATGTAGACTATGTTTTTGTAAAGTGAGGGACATACTCGATAATTTCAGATCGTTAAATCAACAATTACGATATTATAGACGATATATAACGCACACCCACAGGACTGGTCCGATCGGGCAAGTGACCGGTGCGTCTACTGTCCCGAGCGTCGTTCACACTGGCCCCGGGCCATCGGGGAGTCCTCATTGTCGAGCCCTGCCAGCACTCACCAAATTCAGTCAGGTAAATTGCCGAGGCCAGGCGTGCTTTCAGCTTCTGATGGTGGTCTGCACCGGTGATGCAAGGCCCTTCGCATTAATATTTCCATGCACTCGCGCTCCTTTCTGGCACACGCACCTGTTCGCAGTTCACTGAATATGAACCCCCCCCCCCACCCTCCTTTCAAATTTTTTTTTTCTCATTGAATCTACACGATTCACGTAGGTCACCTATTTTGGTTTCAAAACGGCGAATTTCGCCGAAAGGTGAGGGATTTTCATGCATCCATCCATCTATCTATCTATCTATCTATCTATCTATCTATCTATCTATCTATCTATCTATCTATCTATCTATCTATCTATCTATCTATCTATCTATCTATCTATCTATCTATCTGCCTGTCTACCCAATCATCCATCATCCATCTTCCTAATCTATCTATCTATCTATCTATCTATCTATCTATCTATCTATCTATCTATCTATCTATCCTATAAAACAATAAAGCATCCATCCATCCATTCATCCATTTATCCATCCATCCATCTTCATAATCAATCAATCAATCAATCTATCTATCAATCTATGTATCTATGTATCTATCTATGTATCTATGTACCTATCTATCTATCTAATTTTTTATCTATCTATATTATACGGTGAGGTTTCAGGGTAACATGCTGAGTCTTCGGTTTTTCCCAGGCAGTAAACACACTTGTTCATTCATTCCTTTCTCCTCCCTGATCAGCATGAGACCAAATCATACCGGATGGCAGGGGCCAACCCACTCCTTAAGCCCTGATCCCTCCACTTCTCAAATGCCAGTTTTTTTCTTTCTTTCTTTCTTTTTCATTTTCCCTAAACTAAAGTTTGGTGTTTCCTAATATTCCTCTTTTCCTCTGTGCCTCATGCTTGCTGTCTCCAAACCACAGCAAATCCACTTTCTTACTTAAAAGAAACCGTGAGTACTTCACTCTCAATACACTGATCCAAAAAACCTTTAATGTAACATCAAGGCCTTTTAAAATCTCTTAAGATCCATAGAGCTAACTCAGGAACCCCAATACAGAGGAATGATTCTTGATAAGAAGAACCTTTCAAAACGCCTCATAGGTTGAGGGTTCACAAACAGCTCTTCTGTACTGTCACTGAGCGTTTTGAACAGCTATGAGTCATTTCTGTTTGAATGTGAAACAAATATGGCGTCCACAGTAAACAAATTCAACATGGTTCAGATACTTGGAACAGAGTGAACAAGAAACCTCCATATCTCCATATCTTTGTTAAACATACAGATATATAATGTCTTTAAAAGTGATATTCCTTCATTTTGAATGTGCTATACCTGAACATCAATAATCACATAATTCAATTTCAGAGATACACTATATAGTAATACAAAAATAGTGAGTGCAGATGTTCAGGTGGTTTGACATCCCACAATTCCAGTCCACATTAATACTATCAGATAAATCCTTTGCTGACAGCTGCAGTTACATTCCCAGCTTTAATCAGAACTCTCTCTAAACTGAGCTGAGCATGATGACTTACACTTTCCCTCTTGTGTGTTGGAAAATGAAACTGAATACACTCACTCACACACAAACACCTATAGTCACAAATGAGCATAGCACACACCTAATAAAACCAATTAAGTAGAAATCTATTTATGTAACAGATATGAATTCATGACATTTACTCTAATGCCTCTAGAGATTAATTTCTCTGACGAAACAATGGGTCAGAGTCATTAATCAACGTTCATTCGACACTATATAGTCAAGACGCTTAAACATCACTGAATCTACATTTTATGTGCTCGACAGACGATTTTATCCGCAGCAGCTTACAATGGATTTAAGATATACATTTAATCAGGGAATCAAACCCACGACCTTGGCATGGCTAGTGCCATGCTCTACTATTTGAGCTTTAAGATGCTATTATCTCCAATAGTAATGATGTTTTGATGTACTGTATTTAAAGGAATAGTTCACTCAATTCTCTGATATCTTCTTTCTTGTTCACAATCTGGCACAATCTCTTGACTTAAAGGGGTGGTTGATTATGATTTCACTTTTTTAACTTTAATTAGTGTGTAATGTTGCTGTTTGAGCGTATACACCTGCAAAGTTAAGATATTTTCTTTTAAAGATTTTGCTGTTTAGGGACTACAACAAGCTTAGTGACATCACTAACCCTGAAATTTACATAAACCCTGCCCAAACAAGCAACAAAGGGGGTGAGGCCATGTTGGGCTGCTTTAGAGAAGAGGAAGAGTTGTTGTAGTAGAGTTTTGTTACCATGCCGTCATTTTACGCCGGACTGCTTCACAAACGAGGGTCAATTCAACGCTGAATTTGCACAATAGATTGACATGACGGCACATGCTAGTCGATGAGTTGAATCAACTCCACAGAAACTACATAAATGTATCCGACTCCGGTTTGAACAATGTAGGGCTGAACATCGTTACTGAAAATCATTTTGGCAGCGTGAGATTCTCCAGCTTTGTTGTTGTTGAGCAACCGAATTGCGAGGTTTCAAGCTTCTCCCTTTTCTGGAAAGGGGGCCGGGAGCAGCAGCTCATTTGCATTTAAAGGGACACACACAAAAACAGTGTGTTTTTACTCGTACCTAAATAGGAGCAAATTATAATAAATGATCTGTGGGGTATTTTGAGCTGAAACTTCACAGACACATTCTGGGGACACCAGAGATTTATATTTCATCTTGTAATAGGTCCCTTTTAATTTTCATGCTGTTCCCCACGCAAAGATATTATCTGGCTTCAGAAGACTTCAATTTGACTACTTTATTTTGTTTTATACTTCTGGATCTTTAAAGAGTGAATGTCTGATCGCACTAGCAATAGCAAGTCATGGGTTCAATTCCCAGGGAATTTATGAACTGATGAAATTTATACCTTGATGAATGCATTGTCAGTTGAATATGAATCAATGCCCACTATTGTCATTTGTATGGAACAGATAGAGAATGAGAATTACGTCACGATGTTTTCACTCCGCGTTGCATTTCGGGAAGGCGCCGCCATATTAGCAGGAAACGCTATCCGTTGCTATGGTAACTTCTTCAGTGAACCCGAGATAAAGCGCAACAGAGAGAGCAGATTAATTTAATAAATAAATTTTGCGATACATACATAGTGATGTCAAGCAGTTTCTCTAAATAATGCTGCTTGCTAATAACTTAAACTTAAAAATTTGCTTTTAATTGCTTAAAGGGTCTGAACTCTTGCACTGTGCCGCACTGACACCATAAAGCATACTACGGACAAAAACCCAGATGAGCCCAGAATATGAACGCAACACATTTAATTACACGTGTTTTCCTCCCATAAAGAAAAAGACAGTGCCAATAAAATAACAAACTTAGTAAACACTATATTAATAAAGCACAGAAAAATATCATTAATATCATTATAAGGCTAAATTAAGCGACGTTTCTCAACAGTTTTCTATGTGACGAAAACTCTCGTGAATTTAAACACGTTGCGTTCACATTATGGGCTCAACTTTACTTTATTAGTATGATGTTTACTGAGTTTGGTCTGATCTATCACTGTCTTTCTTAGTACATTAAGTAATAAGTACATTATATCGGTTTTTTATGGGAGGAAAAGGTGTTATTTAGTCTCTCCCGATAGAGCCACTTTCCTTTCACTTCGTCATTATCCATTTCATTCAAAGAAACTGCGGCGTATCGCAAAATTGCAAACAAATATCACGCTATTTCTCTCGGTCTGACCGTCTCACTGTCAAAGTAACCATGGCAACGGATAGCGTATCCTTCTAATATGGCGACGCCTTCCCGAAATGCAACACGAGTCAAAGTGCTGTGACACAACATTCTCATTCTCTATAGGACGTTAAGCAAAATATCTCCATTTGCATTCTGCCAAAGGAATAAAATCTGGAATCTTGGAATCACTGTAGAATTTTCAGTCACAAGCATTACATTATGACATATTTAATCTATCCAAATAGCACAAATGCACAAAAAGGCACTAGGATACAATCACTATAAAATAATAACAAACACTAGCCTAAAGAAGTCAATCAACTCTAGAAGTGTGTTGATGCAGTGCTACTGGATTTACAACTACCGAGAGACAATCAGTTATATAAGATAAAATGCAAATGAACAACTGAAAGTAATTATATATACAAACAGCAAGTCAATAACTGCACCATCTGTCAATTCAAGAGCTTTCATCAAAGCGAAGGCGACATACCAGAGGATTGTAGATTAACATTGCTCATAGAGTATATTATGGACATAACTGCTTTTATGTCTATTTGGCATAGAAGTTGATACCAATACTGATATTACTTAAAGCAACATCTGCCAGTACAGATGCAGATAGACTGGACATTTTTATTTTTATTTTTTTCAAAAAAAGAGCTCATTTCTAATTAAAATATTTTAAAATAAATATAAAAACAATTTATCCTCTAATATATTTTCCCACATACATTTAGCAAATTAAGTCATGATTAACTTTCCCTTTGAAGTGATGCAGGGAGGTGAAACATTAAAGTGGAAAGCTATTGATAAAGTCAAAGAGTTTTTCTTCCTGTGGGCTGCTGTGTTCAGCAATCTCAGAATCAATCCCAGCAGCCTTTGAGGTATGTATCTTAAAACCATCGGCTTGTACAGGAAACATTCTCCTTG
The DNA here is from genome assembly GCF_018812025.1 of Megalobrama amblycephala. Taxonomy (NCBI): domain Eukaryota; kingdom Metazoa; phylum Chordata; class Actinopteri; order Cypriniformes; family Xenocyprididae; genus Megalobrama; species Megalobrama amblycephala. Next base: position 27,283,407 of record NC_063061.1, on the reverse strand, counting down.
GGGCTGAAATTTCACCGAATACCACAGTTCTGATGATAAACATTATTTTACGGCGTACAGAAAGTCAAATGTGGTGCTAAACCTCTTTATGGTACACTGGAAGCTTGTGGGAGTACAGACTAAAAAATCTGAAATTCTGTTCTATGCTATAGATCGTGTGGGTTGGTTATTGTTGAACAAGATCTGCTTTTACAGCATATATAATAAAAGAGAGCGACTGATAATCAGAAAGCGAGTGCTAGTCACTCAGAACAGGAGCAGGTGGAGATCTGTCTAAAGCCACGCCCCTCCTCTCGCATAATTACTAGTATAATGAGCATCCAGTAACTCCACACCCACAAATGACATCATCCATTATACGCCTGGACACATGCCTACAATAAGTCCCAATTCAGAGTTCTGAGCTTTAAAACAACTGAAAGATCCAAAATTTAAGCATGATTATAAAAATATCACTACCACTACACTGCGACTTCTCACAATTGAGTTATAAACTTGCAATTCTGACTTTTTTAATTAGAATTCTGCATGTTCATGCGGTCAGTTCAGGTGTCTAAAATTTCTGGGGGGAAAATTGAGAAAAAATTATAGAAATGCGAGATGTAAACTCAGAATTGTGGGATGTAAACTCACAATTCCAAGATATAAAACTGCCATTTTGGGGGGAAAAAGTCTGAATTGTGAGATAAGAAGTCGCAGTTACCTTTTTTATACTTTTAGTCCATGGCAAAAATAAGCTTCCATAGTCCCTATTTACATTTATTAGTCCATATAAAAATCTTCTTTCCAAGTCATACTGGTTCAAAACAACATAAGGGTGACTAAATGATGCCAGAATTGCCCATTTAAGTCTTTTTGATTGAGTGATTTATAAATTTGCTAGTACTCGCTCTAAAATGGCAGCCTTGCATGAGGAAGAAAGACATTCGATTTATTAATAATCCCTCTTACAAAATTAATGACCTTAAAAAAAAAGGTATCCCTGAAAATGTGCTATGGCATAAGCCAAGAAATTCATTGAATGTCTCAAACATTGACATTAAAAAGTGTTAATAACAGCAGATTGGTAATGCTTGATACCATTCCAATAACATTGATACCATTGTTTTCCCTGGTTAGCACTGACATCATCTACAAACTCATTACAAATGGCTTTGGCCTGTAACACACAGAATTTAGTTGCATAATGTAGGCCTGCGATAGAAACATTACAACACTGAGTTGGCTTAACTGGGGTGACTAATCCTAACCACAATCAACCAGAGACAAAACAAGCTATTGGCTCCAAAACATACAATATTAAGTGTTCTTTGACTGTACAGCAGAGACTAAAATTATGATTTTGCAATCCTGCAGAGCTTGCACATGACATTTAGAAACGTGTAATTTTCATTTTAGACCTCAAAACTTGATGACCACAGCATAATACTGTATATTGTTATATTAACTGCAATTAGCAGGTAATGCAAAACACTACTTTTGCAGTCCAATAGACGTGGCATAAGAAATCAAGATTCAAAGAGTTTACTGATCCAACATGAATGCAAACAAACAATAGCTAAATATGCATACAACCAAACAAGAAAGCCAATAAATATTGATGGAAATAACAAGTTTAACCCTATCTATTGCAGTGGACTACATAACTGGATAGGTCAAGCATCTATTTACAATGAACTATTCAGGTAAAAGAGTCCTTGAAAAAACAGTGACAATTCCCTAGGAGCGTGGTCAGTTTGCAGATAAGGAATGTTTGCTGAACCATCCAAGCCAGCTTCTCAAGGCTGAGTACTTCACTAATTCATTCCCAAATCACTCTATTGATATCAGCATACCTGGAGAATATGAGAATACAGGTGATCACGATAACCTCTGACACTAAACCGTGAGCAGAGTCTAACAAGGGCACCAACTGGTATGTGATTTAACAATATACAGACACAATAGAACAGCCTAATTAGCCATATGGGGTCTTTTTGGGGGCTCCGGTTGATTGGTTCATGGGCGTCCCTTAGAATTATGCACTGTGCCTTGCCAAGCCCTGCAGTAATTGGCCCATTTTAATAGAGTACTGATGCTTAAAAGCCACATTGTGCCGCTGCTTTCCTGAAAAATTAGCCTAAAACGCCTAAAAAAACATACTTAAAGAATATTGCATGCTGTTCTTGAACCATTTGGAGTATATGCATGGTTTTGGTCTCTTTTGAAAGGTATGTGTACCGCGGGTGGTACAGTGGAGATTATATATAACAGGTTAAAGGGAAGAATTTTCATGTATCAATCGCTTTTTGTATTGCCAATGTGTGAACAGCTTGTAATGAAACTAGTTTGTCTATGAAAGCCTGTAAACTGATTTTTATGTGAAGGACTCAGCAGGGTTGCCAGGTTTTCACAACAAATCCCTGAAAACTAGCCCAAAACTAGCCCAATCACATTTCAGGGGGTCTCCTGGTAAAATTCAGGGGGGTAAAATCCACGTTTTTGGTGGGGTTCCCTTGGTTAAATTCGCATTCCAGGGGCTAAATATCATGTTATTTGGGGTCGCTTCAACCCACAGGACTTGGCAACACTGGGACTCAGGCCAGTTTTGCCAGGAAAAGTCCAAAGGATTCGCCGGTTATGCACGCTTTCGAGAGACACATGAAAGGAATGCTTACAATGTTTGGGATAATGCCAAAAGAGCTTTTCTGTACTGTGACGTCAATGTGCCAAGGGATTAATTCACTCTATAGTCTTACATAATCAGATCTATAGTCTATAGTCTCAAATATACTTCAAAATCAAGTCAGAGAGAGCTGGTGCAAACATACTGTATCCACATCATATGATCACATGCTTTCTTAAAGGTCCCGTTCTTCGTGATCCCATGTTTCAAACTTTAGTTAGTGTGTAATGTTGTTGTTAGAGTATAAATAAAATCTGTTAAATTTTAAAGCTCAAAGTTCAATGCCAAGCGAGATATTTTGTTTAACAGAAGTCGCCTACATCAAACGGCCAGTTTGGACTACATCCCTCTACTTCCTTCTTTAATGACGTCACTAAAACAGATTTTTGACTAACCTCCGCCCACAGGAATACACAAGAGTTGCGTTTGTAGAGTGTGTTTGTCACCATGTCGTCGAAACGCTGTTATTTTCATCCCGCAGTCCAATCACCGGGTCTGATTCCGGCTCAAATTGATAGGGTAAAATTAAAGACATGTTTACAATAACACTGAGCGCGTGCATCTCCACGTTATGGTAAGAGGCGTGACCTTTCCGGGCAAGATGCGCTAAACTGCTGTCCAATCACAACACAGGAACCGCTGGCACAATCAGAACTCGTTACGTATTTCTGAAGGAGGGACTTCATAGAACAAGGAAGTCATCAGCCCGTTTTTATGACAGTGGAAACAGCGGTATACAGATAAGTAAATTATGTGAAAAATACTGTGTTTTTTTACACGCGAAACATGAACACGTTATATTGCACACACAATCAAAGCTTCAAAAAACCACGAAAAACGGGACCTTTAACTGCAGCTTTCTCACCGGTTATTTTTGTTGTGTGTTTTGTTACTGAGAGGAAAGCGCGCATAACATATTTACATATTCATCTAAATGTCGCTCTAAGCAGCGTGGATGGAGCCTGGATGTTCAATGCAAGGTATTTACTTCTAAACAAAGAATGAAAAAGAATCAGGGCCTTGAATCACATTCAGTCTCTTGTACGTTACGTGTGCACGACTTCGAGCAAGAGCATTAAGTTGCTGGCTGCAGTTCACTTAACGGCCACCGGTGTCGCTAAAAACAAGGGTTTCTGAATTCTACATATAGCCCCTTTAAAGTGTCGAGAAACATTTCAGCACACGTCGGATCACGAAAAAAACAAAAGGTAGAACATAGAAAGCCTGAGTGGCGAAGCGTGACGACAAAATTCTTAGTTTTATTTTTCTTCAAAGGAATTAAGGGTCTCACAAATGCACTACAGTTCAAAGTTGAATGCACCAAAATGCACAAAAATATTATATTCCATTTTTTAATCACTACACAAATACCTTCAGGTTAATACATAAATAAAGGCAGAGCCATTTGTATTCTGCGTTGAATATATATATATATATATATGATCAATGCGCTTATGCATTTTTAATCGCTTTTATTCAATGCAGTCTTATGAAAAATGTGATGTTGACGTGACGTTTATTTCAAACCGGAAACCAAAAATTATGTGCAAAAAAACATCGTGTTTCATGACATTTTAATTGTTATCGAATCATGTTTAGATTCAACAATGGGTTGAAATAAACAAGTAAATAAAAGCACAGCAAGCTAAATTATCATCAATTTGTGTATCCTAATTTTAAAATGTTTTATTTCCCTATTTTTAAGGTGGTTTCACACATTTGCTTCCTCCTGTTTAGTAGCACACCTACATGAAAAACATCAACCAAGTGCATTTCCCATATGCCCCATCTCAGACTCCAAGATGAACTCACATAACAGTTTCAAAATATCAATTGCAAAAAATAGTCTGGAAATATGCAATTGAAATTCTTCAACGGCAATAATTTGACCAAATTCAATAAATATAGCCAATTTAAGTAGAATATTACAATTAACCAGCCTATACATAAGACCTGCATTTGCATATACATGTCATTATTGTGACTCCAGATTCTATCAGTCTATATTCTAACAAAGGCCTGCCGTCACTGCAAACAGGACATATGATGCAGGACTGCGAGTGATGCAGGAAAAACATGGATGGATCTGGTAAACACCGGAGAAATCCTGCCGTTAACGAGTCTGATCGTTCTCGCGCGCACCGCCAATCGTGACTGATCATTTATTTTCCTTTGCCACAAAGGCATCGACTTCATTAACCTTCATAGCGATCAATATTCATCACCCCACCCTTCAGGTTCCCGCATCAACAACATCTCCCACCGACCTACCATTCCGTGCCAGCTGCCCGTCCGACGTTCCCGGTCCGGTGACAGTCCAGTTCTGTTCAGTTCAAAACATGCCGGTAGGCGACGGTTTTAAAGACCACTGTGAGGACGAATCAAACAGATATAAAGAAAGAAATGTGGTTGAAATAAAAAGAGAAGGATTAAAGCCTGAGTTTGCGATGCTGAATCACTGCGCGCTCACCATTGTGCTGCAGGATGCTGCCTGTACCATTATGGATCCTACCAGCGTAGGGATGGGATGGGAAGGGGAGGGGGTGCGGGAGACGGGTTGCCGTAGCAACCGGAGGGAGCACACGATGACGTCAAAGCCCAGAGCGGTCTCATAGGAGTGAGGAGATGGAGAGGAGCGGCGCTCTGATCTCGCATCTGTAGATTGGTGGGCCCTTGCGCACATGACCGCCGACTGCGTGTTTGGAGGCGGGCGGAGAAAAAGCAGCCAGCTTCACAGAGCTTTCGGTTCATTTGGAACAATCGGTTCGTTCGAACGACTCTTTCCGGTGAATCAGTTCAAAGGAATCGATTCGCACATTCTTTCGAATCATTCGTCAAAAAATGACCCCACGCACGATATTAGGATATTATTTCTGATATTAAAGGATTAGTTCACTTTCAAATTAAAGTTTCCTGATAATTTACTCACCCTCATGTCATCCAAGATGTTCATGTCTTTCTTTCTTCAGTCGAAAAGAAATTAAGGTTTTTGATGAAAACATTCCAGGATGATTCTCCATATAGTGGACTTCAATGGCCTCCAAACGGTTGAAGGTCAAAATTACAGTTTCAGTGCAGCTTCAAAGCGTTCTACACGATCCCAGACGAGGAATGAGGGTCTTATCTAGAGAAACCATTGCTCATTTTCTTAAAATAAATAAATAAATAAATTATTTTAACAATAGTTTTTAACAAAAAAGTTTTAACAATAAATGCTCATCTTGAACTAGCTCTTTTCTTCTTCTCTATTAAAATTCTGGCAGTGTAGACACTGCTAAGTGTATTACTGCCCTCGGCCTCCACAGGTCAAAGTTTGAAGTGCAAGTGCAAGTATAGTGCAAGTATATAACAATTAGTTCAGACTTTGACCTGTGGAGGGCAGTAATACACTTAGCAGTTTCTACACTGCCAGAATTTTAATAGAGATGAAGAAGAGAGCTAGTTCAAGATGAGCATTTATGGTTAAAACATATAAAATTTTAAATTTTTTTTAGAAAATGAGATTTTCTAGATAAGACCCTTATTTCTCGTCTGGGATTGCTGTAAATGAGCGAGTAAATTATCAGGAAATTTTAATTAGAAAGTAAACTAATCCTTTAACCTAAGCACTAGGCAACATGAACTAATTAATAGCCTATAGTAATAAAACAACATGGAAAGTCCCCCTGTATTCAATAAGTAGACATATTTAGATCACCAAAATGACATATTTAAATGTTTTTCAGGTGAAAAAAAAATTCTTCATGCCTTAAAATAGCTTGAATGTAACTCTAAACCCTTTCATTTAGGTTTTGCGGATCTATGAATATGCTAATTAGCCCCGCCTCCTCATACTCATGAGCTCAGAGATCCACTCGGTCAACTTTTACTGAGGTAAACGCTGCACAATGGTATCGCTTTTTACAACGTCGGAGACATAGCGGTATTTAATATGATTAGCCTTTTGCTTGACTATGTTATCAAACAGCTAACAATGTGTTGCTAATGTTACACGACTCCCATGCTTCAGAGCGGCCATAGTTATTGATATGCTAAAGCCCGTCTGCACTGACATGATTGGTTACAAGGTAGTTTGTGACGCAAGAAACACCAGCAATTTCAAACCGCGTTTTTAGATCACTGCAGTTTTAAAGAGAAAAAACTCAGCAATGGTGTTGACTTATGAATTTTGCACATGGTTCATCTTGAAACATGTTAAAACACCAAATAGACATATAACTAACATTAAAAACTTGATTTTCACCACAGGGGGACTTTAAGATTTTTTAACAGTGCTAAAAAACAGTAAATTTATATATAGGCCTTATTTAATTTGAAAATTTATGAGTTTATGCCAATTAATTTTCCAATATGCTCAAATAAATTAAATTTTAAATGTTACGTAATTTATTATTTCAACACATTTCTTCTCCAAATGCTTAGAAAATAAAGCGTATTATTTTATGTGATATTTTAATATCACAGTTCTGTGGGAAAAGAGTCAGAATTGCAGGATATAAACTCAAAACATATCTCACAATTCTGTTTTTCCTTCTAAGAATTGTGAGATATAAACGCAGAACCGTCATTTTCTGCCGCAAGGTAGGCTCCGCCCACAAAAAAAAACGTCATTGTTGTTTGCAAACACAAAATAGGTCTATAAGGTACCTCAGGGATGATGTGTTTTTGTAGGCAAAACCTGGAAGCGAGTTAGCATTTTAGGACTTCCGGTTCCATTGCCCTAAAGTCTATAGGTGCGTCCCAATTCGCGTACTTGTGCACTATTCTATGACGTTTTTAAGTATAAATAGTGCGAGTAGTGCATTCACACTGAAAATTCCAAAAAGAAAAAGTGTACTTTAAATACCCGGATGATGCACTAAATTAACGGAAAAAACGAAGTGTGGAATGTTGGACACTTTGTGCACTCGACTGTCGCAGCTTACGTAGTGGAGGGGAAGGGAGGATCGGACTCTGTTGTAAAATGACAAAATAACCTTATACAATTCACGCACTACATGGATGAGTGCATAGTGCACAAGTACATAGTGCATGAGTGCATAGTGTATAGTGCGTCATTTGGGACGCAACTTATGGGTTTTTTGAATGGGTTTTTGCTAAATCGCCTGAAATAATGTCTGTGGTTAACAAAGCCTCTAAATATTTTCACGATTTGATTTATGACATAAAACACACCAGTTATAACCCACTTGTGATTTCTTTAAACCGTTATTGTGTCTTAAAAACAGCGGTTGCTAACAAGTTGCTAAAAGCGACTCCTTTGGCGGGGACTTTAGACGTCATCACGACAAACAGGACATTTGGACAGAATTTCTCATGAAAAAGTGGATAAGTATTCATACACAGCGCAGATCATAATCAGCGAGCATGTTTTTAAATAAAGTTGTTTTTTTAAATAAAGTTTGAGGAAGCTTGGTGGTGACGACGTTGATCCGCGACCATGGTGTGCTGTAGTCCGTTTATAGCTGTTAGCTTTTTATATCTGACGACTTTATTTAGGCTTCAAAATGTATAAATGTTGTGTTAACTTATAAAGATTATCTTGATAGACAAAACGTGTAAGTGTCATAACCCTTTGTTAAACACAGAGCTTATTTTTTTGCGATTTTCCAAACGTCTATGGGAAAAATGCATAGGCTTTCGATCGAGGGAACCCATGCGCCGATAACTTCCGGGTTGGCCATCAAAAACACGTCATCCCTGAGGTACTTTATTGAACTAGCAATATTACAGCTCAACTGTCTCACATTTTGTGACAGAACAAGCAAAGTTCTTCCAGCGTCTGGACATCTGTAAATATTGACCAAGCCTGCATTTGTGCCTTTTAGAAGACAAATACCTCACAATGACCGTGCCAGAGTGAAGTGGTCCACTTTGGAAATCAAGAGCACTCGAGAAAATCTTTACGTAATATCATTATGGAAATTATCGACTTACTCTGCAGACACTGCCGATGCTGTGCAGGGAAAGTTATGAGCCTGTTCACATAATCAATCCACATAAACACAACTGTGTTTAACATTTAATCTCCTATTGTTGAATTTCCATCTTCCAGATGCAGTATTTGCTTCGTACACTAATACACTCTGTTACACTCAGCAGAGTGGAACATAAAAAGGCTTTCAGTGTTTTCGAGGAGAATCAGATACATATTTCATGATTGTTGGAGAACATGGCTCCATTTTGATGTTGGTGAAGTTCTTAATATTTATTCCACAAAAAAAAAAAAATCAACAAACTGCAATTCATATTCAAGAATGAGTGAATATGATTTGTTATAAAGAATTCTTTAAAATCCTCCTGTGCAAAGAGAAATGACTTTTTATAATGACACTAAAATTCCACTAGGGGGCGTGTCTTGCCTTATAAACGCAAAAGCATCAGAACACTCAGTGGAAGGAAGCCATTAAAGCTGAATTACTTCCTGACAAACTTAGAATTGACCTCTGGCTATTGAAAGCCACCTTTCAAGTGCTGAGTGATGCTGATAAGATAATCTCTGACTTTTATATTTCTCTGTTTATGTTTATGGGGGTAACTTTCTCTAAATAATTATTAGTCAGTTGTATGTATTTGGGCTGACCATCGAAACAAAGTGTTATCTTGAATTATTTTTATGTTTTTGAAAGAAGATTCTGCTCATCAAGGATGCATTTGTGTCACATGATCCTTCAGAAATCAATAGGCTTGCTCGAGATGCGTCGGCGTTGCTTAGACCGATCGGCGTATGACATCAAAGTACAGCAAGAGCGATTGGAGACTCCTTATATGCTAATTTGGTGCTAAAAAAACCTTTTATTATTATTATTATCAGTGTTGAAAATAGTAAACCAAACTAAACATACTGAATCTGAGAGAGTCAGTGGCTTATGTGATCTGCAAGCCACTGCATCTGGACTTTAACCCTGGAGTTCAGCTTCTTATGTAAAGTATACATAAACAGTACAAATCAGATGTATGAGATCAGATGGATTAAAGCCTATTCAGCTTATGCCTTTAACTGGGCCTTTAGGGAGCAAAAGAACAACATTAGTTGTTATAGTACAACTTTAGAGTCAAAAACAATACAGTTCTGTCGAAAACTCGAATCTCTTTGGGACATGCTGTTTTACTCAGGGCCCTCAGAGGTGTAGCAAAAGTGCATGTGGAAGCATATTTGCAAAACCAGGGCATGCAATTACCAAACCCACCAATCTAGCCTGTCTTTCCCTCCCCTTTTCCTTTCCGGCATCCCCACAGAGGTTTTAATGGCCTGGTCGGGAGCCAGGAGAGCTCTGTGCTGCTTTGCCCTGTAGGTACAAACCTCAAAAGCCCTGGATAGAGAAAGCCTGCCGTCACTCGCCATTAAGTCGTGGTGGAACATTTTCAGACATCATAAACAAATAAAATGCAAACAGACAAGGAATATCCCATTCTCTAAAAGTTAATGACCTACAAAAAAAATAACGAGGAAAGCTGATAATTTGTGAAAAAAGGAGACTTGTTCTGAAAGTGTTTCTTCTATTGGTTCTCTGGGGGATTCCGAAAAAATTCTTCTATAGAGAAGTCATAAACTAAACAGTTCCAAGATTAATCACAGTATCAAATTTGAATTTTGAAGCAAGAAAGCATAACTACATTAAGTTTGACCTACTCCTTCTCTATAAATACAGAAAAAAAAATTACAGTAAAAGACTGTAAAAATGCTACAGTAAAAACCTGGTTGGTTAAAAGTAAGTTTCCTTAAAGGTGCAATAGGTGATTCTCTACAGAAACATTTAATCATTTTAATCTTTAATATCATCTGTGGAAGATGTAGGACCATAAAATGTTTGTTCAACCATTACATTCGGTCCAAATGAAATGAAAGCATGTGTTCCCTGTCAGTCAACGTGTGTTTGCATACCACTGTGCAGCTTGTTCATGCAGACATCATACGTCATCAGCGTGTTTGCGGACGCTGTGCAGACACAGCGAGAATGGCAGGCAAACAGCAACAGCCTAAACTTCAGTTTAGTAGTACTGTTGCTCATTGTACTGTAAAGTTTCTCACCGGTGAATGACACATGATGTAATCCAATAACGCTGTCTCTGGTCATGTGTGCGTTTATGTGTTTTGGAGGAGGCGTGGCTTTGGACGGCGCTTTGCCGGGAGGATGGGACGTACGCTTTCAATGCTAGCAGGCTAAAGTTAGCATTTCTCAGATCACCTATTGCACCTTTAATAACTGTAATAGATCTAACCGTACATTTACTGTAATTTTACAGTAAATTACTGTTAAATTAACCGTTTTTGGAAGTGAAAAAGAACAAGTCATTGTATAATTTAAGTCTGATTTATACTTCTACGTCGTTGTCTGCGTCAGATTTTTCTTTTTGACCTGAGGGAGGGGTTCTAGCAGACCAATCACAGCGCTTGCGGTCTATGTAGAATTGACAAAAAAAAAAAAGTTTTTACTGTAAATTTAAGTTAAATCTGCAAAATCTAAAATGCTGCTACCGCATTATTTATAGTAAATTTCGGGCAACCACAGCTGCCTGGTTTTTTACTGTAAATTTCATAGGTTTTTTTTTTTTTTTTCAGTAATAAAAGACAAGTTTCTTACAAATCCCTGTCCTCAGCTCTCTCTACAATCATTGGATCCTGTCGATACTGTAGCTGGTTGAATCTGTTTCTCTCTTTCCCCCATTATTGATGTATTCGGGCTTAGTTTTAAAGATGTACTGTTTCCAGTACTACTCTTATAACATTTTGGAATGGCTGTGTTGATGGTCTGTTGGGGAATAAGATTCAGAAACCATCTCATAAATCTTTAATCACAAATAAAATAAAAGAAAATCTCTTAAACTCATTTATAAACATTACCCTTGCAATTACAATCTTGTAAACAGATGTATTTGTCATATTGATATATTTTGTACAGTTTGTGGTTTACATGCTGAAACTGATTTATTTTGGAGTTGTCCTCATTTAGCTTATTTTTGGTCAATTTTCTCTTCATTTATTAAGGGTCACATCATGCCCAGTTTTCAACTGTTTATTCATTTTCTCACTTATGACTTGTCTTTTCATTCAATTAATCTGCTAATTCAGCTAAATTTAGTGTACATATATGTCAATATGGGGAAAATGGTATTGTATTTCCATTCACTTCATGTCCCATATTCCTCATCTAATTCTTCATATCCTGCTCCTCAGGGCCCTCCTGTTCAGTCTAGCCACCACCTCCTCTTGCCCCACTTTTTGGAGGTGGGCAATTCAGGCCCAAAAACAAAAATCCAGCGGTCTGTTTTAAAATAGCACTCATTCTGCCTTTCTCCGGATTCTGTTTTAGAGGAAGAAATGTCAAAGCTGTAGCGCAGTACCTCAGAGTGACATTTGGTTCATCCGAACCCTGCTATTTGTGGCTTGAAACTCAGTTTTCCCCCGTTAGTCATATGAACAGTGCTAACTCACTGCGCACACACCCTTACTTTCCTACATCAGACATGTTATACCATTATGCATTTTGAAAAGACATTTTCAAGACCCTGTTTAAGTGCTCCAGAAATGTTTTAATGAAAGCATTAAAGTAAAATAAATCTTTCTGATCAAAACAATATGTATGCAACAACCTATAACCTCTTGCAGGGGTCACATGCAGACATGTGTGTGGTGATCCCTATGGCCCCAGGTAAAGTAGGAAGCTCTGCTCAAGTTTAAAAGAAAGACTTCCAGGGTCAATAATGGCACAGAGTGAGGGAAAGGAGCGTGAAGGGAAGAGGACTGGAGATGAGTTGGGATGGGAGGAGGGGTGGAGGTGGAATTCTGTGGTTGGAGTACTAAACTCTCATTCCTCAGTAGCTCTCAGGCAACACACGGCAAGCATTAGGGAGCATGACTGACCCCAGAACAGAATTTCAAGTGAAGTGTTACAGTGTGAACTCTTAAAACACAACCTAGCAATATTTCTTCTTTCTCCTAATGGGAGATCAATGATGATAAAGGATTACCTACTTGGATTCTTCACAATATTTTGCAACTGAAAAAAATGTATATAAGTAGCACGGGTATATTTGTAGCAATAGCCAACAATACATTGTATAGGTCAAAATTTTTTATTTTTCTTTTATGCCAAAAATCATTAGGATATTAAGTAAAGATCATGTTCCATGAAGATATTTTTTAAATTTCCTACTGTAAATATATCAAAAATGTATTGTGAGTGGATATGCATTGCTAAGGACTTCATTTGGATAACTTTAAAGGCGATTTTCTTAATATTTAGATTTATTTATTTATTTATATATTTTTTGCACCCTCAGATTCCAGATTTTCAAATAGTTGTATCTCGGCAAAACATTGTCCTAAAAAACCTGCATATTTATATTATGTATAAATCTCAATTTTATGACTGGTGTTGTGGTCCAGGGTCAAAATGAAGCTAAAAGAATGAAAAAATATGTTATTTTTCATATTTATATCACCCAACTTTAAAAAAAAAAATGAAATTGTACTTAAAGTGAACACAATACTGTAAAAAAAAAAATATTGTCATGATTTGTTATCACAACTTTTTTTTCTTTTGTCAAATCAACTTAGATAATTATTGTGGTACATATAACATAATATTTTGAGTTTCTATATATTAAAACAACCTCTTTCATTGTATTAACTCAAATGTTTAATTTCAATGAACTCAGAATTTTAAGGCAACCAGGTAACTTACTTTTTTAAGTTAAATGAACAATAATGTTTTACAGTGTGTAAAGTTTCATAACAAATATCATCAAATTATCCTGTAATTTAATATTTTGCCACTTTGATTATTGATTATTTTTTAAGGATTATGTTATGTAGGCTATTCATAGAAAAACATTTGTTTTACACATACACAAAAGTGCTTTATTTAAATATTCTGATTTTATATTTTAATATACATTTGACAAAAAGGGTTTAGTTACCAGCCAACTAAACATTTAATCAATTTAAAAAAAATGAGTCATCTTCTGAAGAGTCTATCACATCTTTCACATTTTGAAAAGGCTAAAATTGTGAATTTATTTTTAATTAAATCAAATTTGCATCACATTTGTTGTTAAATAGCTTGGTTAGGCCTTATCGCTTAATATGCAAATATGTGGGTATTTAATGAGATACGTCACATTTAAAAGTTTAAAGGGGTAAGGATAAGGAAAACCTACACGCAAACCTGTGCATTTCTTCAAATGTTTTGTTTTTGTTGCCTTACATATCTGGATGCGTGGCCACCGTGGACTGCGCCTCACTATAACAACTTTTCGTGGTATTTTCCTCCCAGTCGAGGACAGTTTCTATAGAGACGCCTCTTGTTGCTGGTGTGACGGTTCCTGCTCCGGTGGAAAGTAACCAATGAGCGGCAGGAGTGCGGTGTCTGGTTACTCCCTCTCTCCAGCGAGCAGGAGGGCTCAGAGACGGAGAGAGATCTGAACCTCTCGGGCTGGAAGGGTGACTCGGCTTCCCAAAGGAACTAAAGACGCGCTGCCTGTTTTCAGCCGCGTAAAAGATATTCTCCGTTTACTCGCAGTCTGCAAGATTTTACGCATTAACCTTTAAGGACAATCCAAGGAGTCCGAGTTACTTTTTTTTTTTTAAATGGAGATTATGGACTTTACGGTCGAAGTAGATCTTATGAAGTAAAACCTGTTGCCAGTTCGACCCGGGCTGGTTTTCCATTTCAGGTTTGCTGGTGGATGTGATGCTGGACTCTTGTTTGCGCACTGGCTGGTAGTTGGAGCGAAGTTTGAAGTTGTAGGCCACTTATTTGCGAGGTAAGTTTTTGTTTTTACATCAATACTTTGTTGAGTTTGATGCTGCTGCTTGCAAAGTTTACCAGCTTTTATATTGGTCTATGAACGGCGCAAGTAGCTTTACACACCATGAGGCACCAGGCTTTGGATTAGGAAAGGTTAATGTGTGTATTCGAGCAAAAATGCGACTTTTATTCGAACTTTATTCGAGTTTCATTATCACAGCCTACAGTAAATTTCAAGAAGGCGTTATATGTGTAAAAATACAAAATGTGTGAAATGTTACAGTGTTGGATGGTGAAGCACCGCAGGTGTTTTCCTGATGGTCACTGGTCCACATGAGGGTCTTTTTGGATAGTTTTGTGCCTTTCAACATGCAATTTCAGTCAGTAATAGTGACGTTAAAGACTTTTTTATCTTTATTTGGTATAATTATTGTAGGCGTGTCATTGTTTTGGTCATTGTAGCATGACCGCCAAATCATCACACTGCAAGTCTAATGTCATGGATTTAGTATATAAAACATGTCTGAATGTGATACTACTACAGTAGATACAAACTAACAGTAAAGTACCATGGTATTTCTTGCTAGAAACAAATTCCATACTAATTTGACGACCATTGTACATGGATATGATAATCTTTCATACATTATGATGGTAATGAAAGAGAGAATTTTAATATTATGTCCAGGCCTAGTAAAGTCTATTCTAGTTGAGTGATGCTCTCAATCTAGTAATTCTATGGATTATTATCTGACATAGAAATCCGCATCTCTATAAAATAATTTGAATAAAATCCAGAAATCATAAATGACCTGAAAGTAATGTATAAAGCATGGCTGCATTTAGTACAATAGTATTATCATCCCAGACCATTACCATACCTCCACAGTACTTTTTGCAAAAGTTAGAAGGTTGTACTCTGCTTTTCATATCCTAATGACCATCATCATGAGTTTGAGGAACCTTTCATCCCCATGCACTTCAGCTCTCCAAAGCTGTCATTTGAGAGCTGAAACTTGTCATTTTTAGTCTGTTTATATCTCACGATGCCACTCCTGATCTAATGGCAGGCGGAACTGTCTCTTTCCAGTGTAAACATGAGAAGTTCTTATGAAATTATGCTGTGTGGTTTACAGTTCACAGAATTACCAGTGAAAGAGAAGGTTCTTCCACAGAGGAATGTTCCTGACACTGAGGGTGTCTGATTCATCCAGCCATAGTTATAGGGGCCAATACAAGTTCTTGTTTTCTTTTGTGCGGTGGTCCGAAGGTTTGTTTTATCCTCTGCACTGAGCTCAATGGATCTTTTGTTTCATGTCTCTATTGCAGTTCATACAGTCCAGGCACTGCTTGCATCTGGGTTGTGTGAATCTGGCTCGGTAGTCTTGCCTAGCTAAACATCTCAAAGTTCGTTTGTTCAGGACAGGAGATGGTTTAGACTTAGCCACCGTGACATCAAAATTGACTTTTTTTTTTAATGGAATATTGTGGTATTCATTATAAGTGGAGTATCCATGCACATCAGTATTTTTTAAATTCATTTGCCCTCATAACTTCGTGAATCAAAATAACTTCCCCTCCCTCTTATACATTTCTTCTTTTCTTATGTTTACTGACGTGAGGTCGGAACAACCTGTCACTCACATGAGATCACAGCAAAAGCAAATCACAACCATCTAATGATCCAATTAAGTCTCGATGGGCAAAATCAATGCTGCATCCCAAATCGAATACCTCCCTACTGTATAGTATGCGTAAAACAGTATGCAAAAAGATATGTCCAAATACATAAGCTGTGTCCCAATTCAGAGGCTGCATCCTTCAAAAGCTGTGAAGATTGGACCGAGCGTTGTTAAATGCAACGGTATAGCTTACTTAGGATTTCTAGGATTGTTCTTGTCACATAGTAACCGTGACAGCTGCCGTTGATGAGTGGAAGTAACAACTTTTTTGAAAGTTATATCTATTAAACTGTCTGTAAACAAAACAGTGTTCACAAACGGTCTAAATATGTTCACCATGGTCCATTTCTGTATATAATAAAGAGTATAAACTATATATAATCACATAAGATATAAGTCCAGTTGTTGTTTTTGTGTTTTTTTTACATTTGTATTATTAGATATTCAAGTAAGTTGAAACCCTGTACTTGCGTTTAAATGTGTAATTCAAAAATTTCTCTCCAAAAAAATTCTGTCATCACTGTCGCACAATGAATTCTGGGGTTAGCAAGGCTGCAAAGGATCCATCTGTTTTTCCTTCATTTAATGGCAAATGAAAGATGTGTTTGGAGGCTGTATTTGAAGGAGCCTTCGAATTGGGACGGCCTTCGTTGTGCTGCGTTGACGCAGTTGGCCTTTGAAGGATGCAGCCTCTGAATTGGGACGCAGTTATGGAATTCGAAAAACGGTAGGCGAAAAGTCCCCTAACGACTTACTACTACTGCCAAGATTCTGAAGTGTGCATTCGATGGACACTTTACTATCCTGTGAGGCCATGGGAGAGGATTTATGAGAGGATCTAAGGTGTCCCCTGAATGTGTCTGTGAAGTTTCAGCTCAAAATACCCCATAGATTTTTTTTAATTCATTTTTTTAACTGCCTATTTTGGGGCATAATTAGAAATGCGTTGATTTAGGCTGCGGCCCTTTTAAATATCGCGCTCTCCGCCCCCTCCCGAGCTCTTGACTCTATCATTGCATAAACAAAGTTCACACAGCTAATATAACCCTCAAAATGGATCTTTACAAAGTGTTCGTCATGTATACTGCATGCATACATCGGATTATGTGAGTATAGTATTTATTTTGATGTTTACATTTGATTCTGAATGAGTTTGATAGTATGCTCCGTGGCTAAAGCTAACATTACACACTGTTGGAGAGATTTATAAAGAATGAAGTTGTGTTTACGAATTATACAGACTGCAAGTGTAATGAAAATAACGACGACTCTTGTCTCCGTGAATACAGTAAGAAATGATGGTAACTTTAACCACATTTAACAGTACATTAGCAACATGCTAATGAAACATTTAGAAAGACAATTTACAAATATTACTAAAAATATCATGTTATCATGAATCATGTCAGTTATTATTGCTCCATCTGCCATTTTTTGCTGTTGTCCTTGCTTGCTTACCTAGTCTGATGATTCAGCTGTGCAGTTCCAGACATTAATACTGGCTGCCCTTGTGTAATGCCTTAAACATGAGCTGACATATGCAAATATTGGGGCGTACATATTAATGATCCCGACTGTTATGTAACAGTCAGTGTTATGTTGAGATTCGCCTGTTCTTCAGAGGTCTTTTAAACAAATGAGATTTATATAAGAAGGAGGAAACAATGGTGTTTGAGACTCACTGTATGTCATTTCCATGTACTGAACTCTTGTTATTCAACTATGCCAAGGTAAATTAAATTTTTTATTCTAGGGCACCTTTAAAAAGAATAGCAGTGTCCACACCACAACTATAATGATATCGGCACAGAGAAACAATATCGTTTTAATCACACACACAACTGATGGTTTTCCATCTGATGAACAATAAAAACACTGACAGCCAATCAGAATCCATCCTGCTTTAAAGAGCTTGAGCATTTAAAGCGGCAGACTAAATAAATTGTTGCCATCTGTTGGTTTTGGACTCTAAGTTATCGTTATGGTTATCTTTATAGTTAGCATTCTTGGTGTGAACAAGCATTAAAATATGTCCACACTACAATTATAACGATAACGACACTGAAGAACGATATCATTAGAATTATTTTCAAATGATTTTTCTAGCTGATGAACGATAAAAACATTGACAGCCAATCAGAATCCACTGGACTTTAAAGAGCTTAAGCATTTAAAGTGGCAGACGATGTAATTGCAGTGCACACGTATAATAAATAGAATATCATAACGACACTGAGGAACGGTTTCATTGAAATCACCTTCAGAACTTTTTTTCCAGATTATTAATGATTAAAACATTGACAGCCAATCAGAATCCAATGGACCTTAAAGAGCTTAAGCATTTAAAGCGGCAGACAACAAAACTGCAGTTTGTGCTTATAATAAACAGAACGTCATTGTGCGTTGGTGTGGATGCTAATGTAGTTATTTTTGAACTTCTGCAATTCAGTCCATCAGTTTTAGCCTTGCGTTTTGAGTACTTAGACCGAAATTGGATGGATGTGAAAGTAGGCCGACAGTGAAAGAGGTTTACCTACATCCAGTGGATGAAGTCACCTCTGACTGTCTGAATCCATGTATTTCTGTGTGCTATGAGCCTTTCAGATGGATTATGGCTCTTATTATGTGATGTAACAGCCATTTGGATGGTGCATTTGACAGGTGGGTAAAAAAGGGCGCGAGCATTGGTTTTGCTTGCTTGTGTTTCGTGTGTGTAAATGTTTATTCTGTTTCCTAACATTTGGGTGAACAGGAAGCTTCTGTAGGCGACTTTGATAAAGTGGCACAACATTCTTTGTTGGCCTCTCATTTTACAAAACGAATAACATAAGCATTGTGTCAACGTGTTTTTCGGCTCGTGCTCTGAGGAGATCTTTCTCACTGGATTGAGAAATGTGTTGAACGGAAGTCTCAGTTTTGATGGCCGCCTGGATCATGCCCCACCCTCACACCTTTGATGCTAATTCTGCTCTTTCAGCGTGTTATTTTGTTCTGGCCTGTCTCCACTGAGGAAATTCCATCTCTGCTGAACCGCAGTTCACTGCGCTTTTACACGCCAGGCGCGCACAGCTCAGGTTTTTAGTTCAGCTAAACTCAATCATCTATGTGAGGTGTTTTTCTTTAGAACGTGCATTTGCAATCTCTTTTGCACTCTGCTTTGTGCTTATTCTGAAAAAAAATTTTTAAAAACATTTTCGTCTTTATACTACAGACATATTTATGTTTTTGAGTCAGCGCTGATACATATTTTTAAATGATCTGTTGAAATAAATTGCCTTTTTGGGCACAGAAATAAAGCTTTGATAGTATGATACACTCCTGTTTAAAAGTTTAGGGTCAGTAAGATTCTTTTTAAAGAAATTAATATTTTTATACAACAAGGGTGCATTAAATTATGGAAGCTTGTTTTCACCACTAAATAAAGTAAAAAAAGGTAATTGCGACTTTTTATCTCACAATTTTGACTTTTCTTCTCGCAAGTGCGAGATTTAAACTCACAATTGCGTGTTATAAAGTCAGAATTGCAAGATAAAAAGTCACAATTATCATGCAATTCTGACTTTTTTTTTTAGAATTGCATGATATAAACTTGCAATTGCATCTTATAAATTCAGAATTGCAAGATACAACTTGATATATAAAGTTTTTTTTTCTCTGAATTGCGAGTTTATATCTCACAATTCTGACTTTACTCGCAATTGCATGTTATAAAGTCAGAATTGTGAGATAGGCCTATAAACTCACGTCAGTCTTTTTACCATCACAATTGGACATTATAACATGCAATTGCGAGTTTATATCTCACAATTCTGACTTTATAGCCTTACTCGCAGTTCTAAATGTATATCACACACTTCTGACTTTATAACTCGCAATTCTGACTTTATATCACACAATTCTCACGTTATAATTCACAATTGTGAGATTATATCTCGCAATTCAGAGAAAAAAAGTCAGAATTGTGAGATATAAACTCACAATTGTGAGAAAAGGTCAGAATTGTGAGATAAAAAGTCGCAATTACCTTTTTTTTATTTCATGACGGAAACAAGCTTCCATGTTAAATTGATCAAAAGTGAGATTAAAGATTTCTGTTTAAAAAAAAAGCTGTTCTTTTGAACTTTCTATTCATCATAGAATCCTGAAGATAAAAAAAAAAAGTATCATGGTTTCCATAAAAATATTGCGCAGCAATATTAACATTGATAATAATAATGTTTTTTGAGCAGCGGATCAGCATATTAGAATGATTGCTCAAAATTCAGCTTTGTCATCATAGGAATAATTATATTTTAACATACAGTGGGTACGGAAAGTATTCAGACCCCCTTACATTTTTCACTCTTTGTTATATTGCACCCATTTGCTAAAATCATTTAAGTTCATTTTTTTCCCTCATTAATGTACACACAGCACCCCATATTGACAGAAAAACACAGAATTGTTGACATTTTTGCAGATTTATTAAAAAAGAAAAACTGAAATATCACATGGTCCTAAGTATTCAGACCCTTTGCTGTGACACTCATATATTTAACTCAGGTGCTGTCCATTTCTTCTGATCATCCTTGAGATGGTTCTACACCTTCATTTGAGTCCATCTGTGTTTGATTATACTGATTGGACTTGATTAGGAAAGCCACACACCTGTCTATATAAGACCTTACAGCTCACAGTGCATGTCAGAGCAAATGAGAATCATGAGGTCAAAGGAACTGCCTGAAGAGCTCAGAGACAGAATTGTGGCAAGGCACAGATCTGGCCAAGGTTACAAAAAAATTTCTGCTGCACTTAAATGTTCCTAAGAACACAGTGGCCTCCATAATCCTTAAATGGAAGACGTTTGGGATGACCAGAATCCTTCCTAGAGCTGGCCGTCCGGCCAAACTGAGCTATCGGGGGAGAAGAGCCTTGGTGAGAGAAGTAAAGAAGAACCCAAAGATCACTGTGGCTGAGCTCCAGAGATGCAGTCGGGAGATGGGAGAAAGTTGTAGAAAGTCAACCATCAATGCAGCCCTCCACCAGTCGGGGCTTTATGGCAGAGTGCCAAGCCTCTCCTCAGTGCAAGACACATGAAAGCCCGCATGGAGTTTGCCAAGATGGTGAGAAATAAGATTCTCTGGTCTGATGAGACCAAGATAGAACTTTTTGGCCTTAATTCTAAGCGGTATGTGTGGAGAAAACCAGGCACTGCTCATCACCTGTCCAATACAGTCCCAACAGTGAAGCATGGTGGTGGCAGCATCATGCAGCGGGGGTGTTTTTCAGCTGCAGGGACAGGATGACTGGTTGCAATCGAGGGAAAGATGAATGCGGCCAAGTACAGGGATATCCTGGACGAAAACCTTCTCCAGAGTGCTCAGGACCTCAGACTGGGCCGAAGGTTTACCTTCCAACAAGACGATGACCCTAAGCACACAGCTAAAATAACGAAGGAGTGGCTTCACAACAACTCCATGGCTGTTCTTGAATGGCCCAGCCAGAGCCCTGACTTAAACCCAACTGAGCATCTCTGGAGAGACCTAAAAATGGCTGTCCACCAACGTTTACCATCCAACCTGACAGAACTGGAGAGGATCTGCAAGGAGGAATGGCAGAGGATCCACAAATCCAGGTGTGAAAAACTTGTTGCATCTTTCCCAAAAAGACTCATGACTGTATTAGATCAAAGGGGTGCTTCTACTAAATACTGAGCAAAGGGTCTGAATACTTAGGACCATGTGATATTTCAGTTTTTCTTTTTTAATAAATCTGCAAAAATGTCAACAATTCTGTGTTTGTCTGTCAATATGGGGTGCTGTGTGTACATTAATGAGGAAAAAAAATGAACTTAAATGATTTTAGCAAATGGCTGCAATATAACAAAGAGTGAAAAATGTAAGGGGGTCTGAATACTTTCCGTACCCACTGTATATTAAAATAGTAAACAGTTATTTTAAATTGTTATAATATTTCACAGTATTACTGTTTTTACTGTATTTTTTATCAAATATATCCATCCTTGGTGAGTGTAGAGATTTCTTTCAAAAACTTTTAAAAAATCTTACTTACCCAAACTTTTGAACAGCAGTGTCATTAGTAACTGTTGTGTTAACACAATGCTTGGGTGGTTGCCAGGGTGTTTTTTTTTTCTTGCTTGGGTTAATTTTCTTTTCTAGGAGTGCAGTAAACAGATCATTCCTTGGATGATTCACATATTTTGGATTTTTTTTTTTCCCAGAATGGGAACTTATTGAAAGCTGGTATATTGTGTGATCTATAAGTAAACCCAACTGGGCTGTTGCCCCAGGCGCAGTGTTTATACGTTTGGCCAAGGCTCAACACGTGGCGGATATTGGTGCGTTTGACCCTGAGTAGCAGCGACGAGTGGGCAGTTTTATTCCGGAGGCCTCTGGGTTTCTCCAGAGCTCTACTTTAGAGGTTTGATTAATCACACCATTGGGAGGAGGAAAAAAGAAACCGCTTGAGGCTCACCCACACTGAACTGGGATCAGAGCCGCCCTGTGTGAATTACAAGCATTACCATTACATAATGGATCACAAAACTGACATTGAATCTGGGGGGGATCTAGCAAACATTGTAGAAATGGTGTTTGGCATTAAAGTACATTGGAAGTTGATGAAATTAGGGCTGCACAATATATCGTACCAGCATCAACATCGAGATGTGTGCAATGTGCATCCAATGCAGGATGTACCATCGTAGTTGATCCATGATCTGTACGAACCAGGTTTGGAACGCATGTGATTCACGGATTAATTGCAAAGTTAAACCATCATAGACTGATTTTTAAGTCCTGTCAGTTTAAACACTCAAGCGAGTTTAAAACATTCATTTTCCTCCACCAGCATCACATAGTGACCTGGCCACTGTTCTGGAAGAGGAATGGCTCAAAATCCCTCTTGCCACTGTGAAGGACTCGGACCTGTCATTCCTGTCAAGATGAATTGATGCTAAAAGGAGGCTCTACACCATACTAACAAATTATTGTTGTCTAAAACCAGGTTTTTCAGTTTCATTGTCCAACCCTGTGTACAGACAACTGTATATCCATTCACAATTGTGCAATGATTTTGCTGGTGATTGTGAATATCACAAAGATTTTAAAGCAGTTTTCATTTGGCTAAATACATTTCATTTAGGAATTTCATGACATCTCTGGTGGAGCTTGTGGAAGAAAGAAGAAGGGAAGAGGCAGAGATGTTTGCCGTAATTCTGTTCCCCATAGCAACCTTGTTATTACTAGAAATGGGAGAAAGTGAAGTAGTAAGGGCCAGGGATGAGTGTAGAAATGGCTTCCTGCGCAATGAACAATCATGATGAACTTGAACAAGCAAAGCAGTGGAATAGGAAAATAGAAATGAAGATCAGGGGTGGGGTCAATCTTTCAGCCAAGTAGTGACTCATCCAGGGTAAAAGGGTGTTCTGCCTCTACCTTGTTAAAGTGTGTTTTGTTTTTGCTGCAGAAAATATGCACAGATTTATCATGGTGCAGTAATCTGGTCCTTCCAGTCGCCTGTGTTACTGCCCCGTATACTGCAGACAGAAGCTTACTGTTCTGATCTGCCTATATCATGAATACTTTTAGAGTTACAGGCATGACAACTGTTCTATGCATTTGAGCTGATGGAAAAAAAGAGAGATACATTTCTAGTTTTATCATTATTTTTTTTCTTTACATATTCCCCTTTAGATTAAAAGATTAAAAAGCATCAGCTGTATGCAAAGTGACCCACATTTGCATTTTGACCTCTGAAAATGTGAACAATTTACCGATTTACTCATGAAGCCACATTAAGATCTCCATATCTCTGGGATTGAGCCATCGAGGGCCTTTAAAAGGAAGATACCAAAAGGAAACTTTAAGAACCAGAATTTAAAAGGATATTAAGATATCTTTCATACTTCTTGAGTTACAGGCATGCAAACTTGTGGCAAAAAAAACACAAGAAGTGCTTTTTGCCATTTTTGTTGGTATAATGAAACAAAGATGGCTAAAAACAACAGATTTTACTAATAGACCTACCAATCTATGTGTAAAAATAAATAATGATACTGCCATCTTTCTAAAGTCATTTTACACCCCTCTAATTTGACTCCAAATTTCAGGTGAAAATGGTCATTTTGAGCCCCTTCTACAAAATAGTGCATTAATCAGTAAATATACATCTGTGACATTTAATATTTTGGCTTTCATCACTTTTTATGTTTGTTTTTCTACAGAAAAAATATTAACAAAATCAAAAATTTGAGCCGGGGACCTTGGACATGGAATGACCCTATACGTACACTATAAAATTATTACATTTTTTGCCCATGCCCATTTGAACACCATCAATAATATTAACATATTCTAGCCTGTTAATTGAATTTTTTTACTCTACTAATTGTGTGATTTTATATGGATAGTTGCTTTTTATTATTCACTTTTTACATGTTTTTTTTGTCCATGGCCTTATCAGTACTGACTCATTTTTTGAGTCCTGGCCCATCAGTTGAGAACTACTGTTTTAATGCTCACTTTTGAAGAACTTAATTGAAGGAAGCATAGTAGCTTCTGTTTTATGTCATACAAGCTTTTTAGGTCTCAATGATCTGTATTTGGAAAATCTGTGTATGAGGCATTCCTGACTCTCAAGTTTTCCTTATTTTTAACAGAGATCAAGTAAGAGAGGGAGAGGTAAGGGGATCCAGCAAAGGATTCTGGGAGTTTGGAGTGTTTTTTTGTATTTTTCGGTCAAAAGCATATCCAAGAAAGATTTTCGGCTCAGCTTACTGGCATCAGGCTGTTTTTAGAATTACAGATGATTTAACTGGGTCCAACCACAGATTAATGTTATGAGAAAATTAAACATCCTCTCTATTGGGCTTTGGTGTTCTGTTGGAAACTGTTACCCCATGCTTTTTCTTTTCTTTCTTTCTTTTTTTAAATGGATTGCTTCTAGAGTTTTATTCTTGAATCTGCATACTGCCAAGTTCTGCAACTAAATGGAAAATACTGAAATGATGACTCCGGTCTCAGGCATTTATGGGAAAAACAGAGTGCTTGTATCATCTGGAAGATGACTTAAAACAAGCGCTGTTCGCCTATCTCATTAACCCTTTGTCTGAATAAAATTGGTGTAGGATTTACTTCGAAACAATTTTCACTCAGAAATTTGTAGTAATTTTCACAAATGGTTGTAAAGAAATGGCAATTAACAAAATGTGGCATTTTGAAGGTGAAGTAGAAAGAGTTTGCAAGACCAGGAAAGTTTGTTTTGGGTAAAGGGGTTTCACCCGCATGTGGAGCGTGATGAAATATCACGTTTCAAAGATTAATCCCTTTAAAATCCTCATTACTGTGACCAGGAAAACCCTGACCATGCTCATTGTTTGTGTTTCCTCAGCTCTCTCGGCACTGAGGGAATAATCTTGGCCTGAATCTACTATCCATTGCAGCTCTTCTTTCAGTACTGTCTAGTTTAAGGGCTTAAAGTTTCACATCTCAGCTCATTGCTGCTGTCCAGAGAAAATCTTAAATATCCATAATTTAAAAGATTCACCTAGATCTTTATGGAAAATAAGCAAAATTGGCTCATTTAAGAAATTCACAACATTGAGCAACTTGGTATATAGCTGTCCACATTTACATAGCAAATCAAAATCAGTGTTCAGTAACATCTTGGGATGCAGGGTTATTATACTTAACTGAAACTAAAACCATAAAAAAAACTTCTCTTCTCTTCTCTTCTGATGTTTACTGGCGCGAGGGCGGGACAACCTGTCACTCACATCAGATCGACCAGTAGCAAACCACAACCAACCAATCAGTTCTCCATGGACAAAATCAAGTTTTTTTTCTTGTTTGAGAAGCCGATTCACTCGAATGTACGTCACAATAGGGAAGAAAAGAATATTGCAACTTCCGGTTCATGTCGATTTAAACTTATTTTATTTTAGCTAAACAACTAAAAGTAAAACTGATATATAAAATTAAATTACTAAAACTTTTAACTAAAATTAAACAAAACAGACAATATAAAAATACTAAATGTTAATATATATATATATATATATATATATATATATATATATATATATATATATAAAATCTCTGATACTATTATGCCTTTTTAATATGTTTGTATATTTTTCTGCAAGAAACTTAA
The DNA here is from genome assembly GCF_018812025.1 of Megalobrama amblycephala. Classification (NCBI taxonomy): domain Eukaryota; kingdom Metazoa; phylum Chordata; class Actinopteri; order Cypriniformes; family Xenocyprididae; genus Megalobrama; species Megalobrama amblycephala. The sequence goes on along the minus strand of NC_063061.1, from coordinate 27,257,155 downwards.
AATTATTAAAGGACATCAGGGAAAACACATTTAAAAATGGCCTTTTTTTTTTTTTTTTTTTTTTTCCAAAGCTTAATATTACAGAAGTAGTTCGAAGTGGTGTTATTTTTGTGTGGTTTTGGTTGTGTGTGTAAAAAAAAAAAAAACCTTCTTGTTCCTCCTCTTGAATCATTTTCCCCAGACACATAAGATTTCACCTCCCTGCAGTCCTATCCTGAGTTTCAGTGCCGCTTGATGCCTTTTAACATTTTTTTGAAATAACTCCCATCATGCATAATGACTGGGAAAAGAAACTTTTCTGAAATTTACATAATTAAATAAACAGCCGGGTGTGAGATCTTACATTGTTAGGAAGGTGTAACATACTGTATGCTACAGTATGTTCGGAATGGAATGCTAGCGTGCTTCATACTGCATGGTTTATATTGTATCCTGTCTGCAGTATGTAACATATTGTTCACACATGACCAAGTTGCATGTGTAATTTGGCTCCCACAATAAGTACAGTTAAAATGCCTTTTTTCAGTGATGGACAGTAACACAGTATTTTTGCTTTGTTTCTGTACTCAAGCATCTGTATGTTATCTAAAAGTGAGTGAGTGAGTGAGTGAGTGAGTAAGTGCATGTTAGAAATCAGGAATGGTTAAGAACATTGTGCTTGGTAACGTATTTCAGCTTCAAACCAAACGGGACTCAGCCGACAAAGTTTAGATCCCGTTTGGCTAGCGCACACTTACCTTACACGTTAGATCCGTAGGTGGAGAGTAGGCGGTCTTTTATGGCTGTTTGAACACATTCAACCACATGAGCATTTCCACTACGAAAACAATCTGGTTGAATGAGGGGACAAGCTCAAAACGTTTTAAACCCCGTTTACACCTGTATTTAGCATTGCCACTTGTGATCCATTCGACCAAAACGTATCTTAATACCAGGTGGAAACAGGGCCTAAGTGCCTCGCTGTAGTCTTTTGCTATTTTTTAAAAAAACGTAGAAGGTAATTTTTATAGTAATCCAAATTATGCCTGTTCTAAACCTGAACTATTCCTTTTTATTCATTGCATTGTGAGATATAGTATTCCTTGTAGTAGGTCATGCAAGTATTCAATGCATGCTGTGCAAACTACACAATACAGCTTTTAAAAAAATAATTGGCAGTTTCCTATTCCAAATATTCACATTTTATGCACTTGTCTGACACTTTTATCCAATGTGACATTTTATCAGTTCGTGCATTCCCTTAGAATCAAACCTACGACCTTGGTGTTGCTCTACAGGAATGAATATCTGCCTTTATTCTTACAATGGTTCTCTCCTGTTCTCCTGTGGCTAAACGTACCGGTGGGAATGACCCAGTGCTCCACAGCACCCTGAGAGACGGGGGAAAACATTCCTCTCGGTGGCTGTGTTGGAATAACAAAAGCTGAGGAAAACAATCTGCATACGACAGGCCCCCACACTAAAGGCTAATGAGGCATGCGGGAGGGGTCTGGATCATACTTTCCTCCCCTCATATCCCTCTTTCACAGAGTTTCACATCCCCAATGGCATTCCTGCATAAATATGTGCCTATCTGTAGTGCTTTCTATCTCTTATGTGGAATGACCCGTTCTTGTTGGGGCTTTGAGTATCTGAGATAGAAAGTGATTGCCATGTCTTTATTTTAGTGCATTCTTGATGGGGTTTGGTTTCAGAAAATCAGATTTAGGGCTTTTAAACATCTCTGCTTGTAAATGCTGGAAGCTGCCAGTGTTAATAATACATACATATGTATGTATGAATCTATGCAAATCATCACAACTCTCTGAAGATTTTTAGCATGGTAATGAATGTATTTAGTTTTGGCTGAATATATCTGCTACACTGCTGCTGTTGATTATTGCTGTTGTTGTAGTTTATTGCTGCTGCTGCAGAGCAAGTACAGAAACTTGATACTGCCAATACATACACTGATACACTGCTGTGAGCATGTAAGACATATTGTTTCAGCACAAATAGCGTATAGAATTACCCATAGCAGATCAATACAGGTGGAGCTGGGGAAGGTGGAGGGTTTTCAGAGGGGTTTTAGTGTGCTGCAAACTGCTATAGTGAATACTAACCAGCTATTTAAATATTGAGCAGCAAGTTGTACATCAGAATGTATTTGATGTACTTAAGCTTAGGGCTGGGCGATATATCGCATACGATTGTCACGCGCATTTCGTCAGCAAAGCCGGTTCCCTGATTACCGCTAAATCGCCATCACCTGCTTTCAAATGGAGCGCCATTTAATAGACAGAGCCGTAGTTCACTGACAAGCTACGCAATATCGCATTCATTATCGAAGGCGATTCATCTGCGATAATGAACGCGATATTGCATAGCTTGTCAGGTGATGGCGATTTAGCGGTAATCAGGGAACCGGCTTTACTGACGAAATGTGCGTGACAATCGCATGCGATATATCGCCCAGCCCTACTTAAGCTATATATAATATATTTTTACTTTGGTACAACGTGACTTGATAAATCAGGCTTATTGATTCTGATTTATTTCTTGTTTGTGTATATGTAAAATTATATATATTTTTTTAAAATAATAATAATTATTATTATTATTTTACAAATATTTGAAAGAGTATTTTCCCCCCAGTGTTGTCTCAGGCTTTATTAATTGTTTTTATTTAACTCCTTTTATCACTTATCAAATATTTATACAAAAATGAAAAAATCACAAAAAGTTCCAAGCATGTACACACTGCCTGAAAAGTCTGACTCCACAGTTCAATTGAAATGTGACACATTACTATTTAGGTAGCCCCGTGTAATGCCCGCTCAAAAGTAATCCCTTAAACCCTGAGCTTCCTCTGTCTCTCTTGCCTCACAGCATGCTGGGATTTCCAGGGGTTTATGGCTCTTTGTAACTACAGCTGTGGCAGCAGTGCAGAGGTTTGGACATAATGAAGAACAATTTAACTGCAAGTGTAACCGACCCCACCCTAACAATTAGACCTGACGGGACACAAACAGATTTTGATTTTTTTTTTTTTTTTTGTGCCATTATGACAATTGATGGACTGTTATTTGGATCAGTTGTACAATTTCAGTAGTGTTTTCGGTCCCACTTTATATTAAGTGGCCTTAACTACTATGTACTTACATATAAATTAATCATTTGATACAATGCACTTATTGTGTACATACATGTTTTTACATTGTACTTATATTTTAAAAACACCTGCATGTAATTACATCTGTAATTATATTCTGTAATTACATTTATAATTACACTGTTGACCCATCCCTTACATCTTAACCCACCCTTAAACCTACCCATACCACCAAAGCTTTCCCTAACCTTACCCGTACCCCACCTCAACAGCAGCAAAAGTGTTTTGTAATTTAATATGAACCCAATAAGTACATTGTACTTATTTTTTGATGTAAGTACATAGTAGTTAAGGCCACTTAATATAAAGTGGGACCGTGTTTTCTTTTACAGAATCGCATTTAAAATGAAATGAATCACAGATTTCTCCTCACCTAATTCCTGGTAGGCTGTGTGGTATTCTGTAGAGATCTCACTTTAGCTTCAGCAAACATATGATTCAGCCTCCTGGGGTCAACAGCATGACTTCTGAAATCATGCTTCAGGAGAGAGGATGAATGAACTGCTCTTTCTAGGAAGAGCACATGCACACAAGCGCGATACCTTGTTAATTCTTTTTCTACATCTATGTGTTTCTGTTCTTAATGCTGAAGTATATAATTTCTGCACCACTAATGGCACCAAATGGAATTGCAATAATAATCATGAATGTTTTAGAAGGTTTCTTCCACACATTCTATATTCTATTGGTCTGCTGATGAATGCAACCGTGCAAAATTACACATTTAAACTTTTTTTTTCCTCTAAAAAAATTTCTTCATGCCTTAAAATAGCTTGAATGTAACTCTACAACCTTGCTTCATTTAGTATACGCAGATCTATGAATATGCTAATTAGCCCCACCTCCACTCACTCGCACAAGCTCAGAGATCCACTCGGTCAACTTACTGAAGTAAACGCTGCACAATGGTATCGCTTTTTACAACATTGGTCAGACGCATAACGGTATTTAATATGATTAGCGTTTTGCTTGACTACGTTATCAAACAGCTAACAATGTGTTGCTAATGTTACACGACTCCCATGCTTCAGAGCGGTCATAGTTAGTGATATGCTAAAGCTCACCGGCACGTTGACATGATTGGTTACAAGGTAGTTTGTGGCTTAAGAAACACCAGCGATTTCAAACCGCATTTTTAAAGGGTTAGTTCACCCAAAAATATTTTTTTTTGTCATTTATTACTCACCCTCATGCCGTTCCACACCCGTAAAACCTTCATTAATCTTCGGAACACAAATTAAGATATTTTAGTTGAAATCCGATGGCTCTGTCAGGCCTTCATAGGGAGCAATGACATTTCCTCTCTCAAGATCCTTAAAGGTACTAAAAACATATTTAAATCAGTTCATGTGAGTACAGTGGTTCAATATTAATATTATAAAGCGACTAGAATATTTTTGGAGCGCCAAAAAAAAAACAAAATAACGTCTTATTTAGTGATGGCCGATTTCAAAACACTGCTTCAGGAAGATTCGGAGCATAAATGAATCAGTGTATCGAATCTGCTGTTCGGAGCGCCAAAGTTACGTGATTTCAGCCGTTGCCAGTTTGACACGCGATCTGAATCATGATACACTGATTCATTATGCTCCGATGCTTCATGAAGCAGTGTTTTGAAATCGGCCATCACTAAATAAGTCGTTATTTTGTTTTTTTGGCGCTCCAAAAATATTCTCGTCACTTTATAATATTAATATTGAACCACTGTACTCACATGAACTGATTTAAATATGTTTTTAGTACCTTTAAGGATCTTAAACGGCATGAGGGTAAGTAATAAATGACAGAATTTTCATTTTTGGGTGAATTAACCCTTTAAGACTGTCTTTAGATTACTGCAGTTTTAAAGACAAAATACTCAATGGTGTTGACTTGAATTTGCACATGGTTTAAAAACTCCACATAGACATATAAAAACATTAAGAGGACTTTACATATTTTGTGTCTTATAGTGCAATAAATTGGGCACAATGAATCATTTTTTATCTTAATGTGTCTGATTTATCAGTTCACGTTATACCAAAGAAAAAAATGTATCTTTGTAATCTTTCATTACTTGCTCCTCCTCTAAATGACTATGTGTGTGTGTGTGTGTGTGTGTGTTGGCTGACATCACTTGGTTAACAATAGCCAAACAGCTATTTACCATAGAAATTGTTTTAGGCTACTGTTGTAGGTGATGCAGCCTTTCTACAGTTTTGCCGAAAGTTAGCAATAATAGCAAATACCTGATATATATTTGAAAAAGAAGGGTTCTTCAGATTTTAAAATCCTCTTGTCCTGGATGTGTTATGTACAATGCTGATGATTATTGTAAGAATGACATTGATGTGTTTTGTGATCCCACAGGCAGCATGCATGTGTCTCTGGCTGAGGCGCTGCAGGTGAGAGGAGGGCCCCTGCAAGAGGAGGAGGTCTGGGCCGTGCTGAACCAGAGCGCAGAGAGCCTGCATGAACTCCTTCGCAGAGGTAAACCGCTGTCCTGGCTCGGACCGCAGTGATAACTCCCACGTCTCCCATGGGTACCCAGCCATGTTGGCTCAGAACTTGAGGCCTTGGGATGGCCGAGACAATCAGAGACCTTGGATTGCAGTCTGATGTCTTTGGAGCGCATAAGAACATTTGTTGATAAAACATGTCCAAAGTATTCAGCAATCTGTTCAAAATACGCAGGGTTTTTCCAAATGATACCAACTATCTGGCTTCCTTTGGTTATGGTGCAAGCCATAAGGTTACATAAATGTGGTGTAAATGCCAGTCATGCAAAATTGAAGGAATATAAAGCTGAAAAGGAATCTGTTCCAAAACTTATTGAGCTGCCTACATAGGCAACATTTAAAGTCATCATAGTCATGCTCATGATGTGAAAGATTTTTTCATTTGGCCAAATTTTGATAAATTGAAAGAAATGTTGGTTATAAATATACTTGATATAAGTACACTAATGTACACTGCCCAGCAAAAAAACAAACGAACAAAAAAAAAAAAAAAAAAAAAAAAAATGCTGTTTGGATTTAGGCAAATACTTAAAGGGATAGTTCACCCAAAAATGTAAAATATCCCATGACTGACTCAACCTCAAGCCACCCTAGGTGTGTATGACTATCTTCTTTCAGATGAACACAATCGGAGACATATTTAAAAATATCCTCTTCCAAGCTTTATAATGGTAGTGAACAGTGGAATGTTTTGAAGCTGAAAATAAATGCATCCGTCCAGCATAAATATAATCCATACGGCTCCAGGGGGTTAATAAAGGCCTTCTGAAGTAAATTGATGTGTTTTTTAAGAAAATATCCATATTTAAAACTTTATGAAGTAAAATAACTAGCTTCCGCCAGACGACTGTACGCATACTGCGTAAGTCAACTTAGGCTAAAAGAGTAACCCCTGACGCGATGTATGAAGCAGGATGTAGGAGTATCGTAAGCTTAGATGCCTCAAACAAATGGGGCTGGGCAACAAACTCAAGCTCCTCTTCTTTTATATCGAAATCCTCTGACATTTCTCTTTAAAATTTCTCGTTTTAGACTTCTAATTCTTGACCGGTGTTTTGCTTTGCTCTATCCTCTGCGCTTCTGTGTTTGTCATTACGTCACGCGTTGGATCAGAGGTCACTCTTCCACCGCTAATCGATGCGTACGGCCGTCTAGTTACTATAGTTAATAAAGTTTTAAATATGGATATTTTTTCACACATCTCTTTGCTTCAGAAGGCCTTTATTAACCCCCTGCAGCCATATGGATTATTTTTGTGATGGATGGATACATTTTTTGGGGGGGGGATCAAAACATGACCCCTCATTCACTACCATTATAAAGATTGTAAGAGCCAGGATATTTTTAAATACTGTATATATCCGGTTGTGTTCTTCTGAAAGAATATAGTCATATATACCTAGGATGGCTTGAGGGTGAGTAAAATATGGAATAATTTTTCATTTTTGGGTGAACTATCCCTTTAAGAGTCTATGACTGGATCATTATTGCAGTGATTATTATGTTCCTAGCATGTTATATGTTTGGGAACAGTTCTTCTAACCCTAATGATGCACCTCTTGATGGAAATAACATCACAACATTTATTTCCATCAAGAGGTGCATCAATTTTTGGTCAAGATCTTGTATTGACAATGCAAGAGGTGAGCACTCTGTAAAGTCTCCTCCAGCACATCCCAAAGACTTTAAATGAATTTAAGAGGTGAAAATAATTCTCTCTATATTTAATGTTTATATATTAAGTATGTTTATTTATGACCTCTTCAGAACCCGGTAGCCTCTGTTGCCAAGTAACATGTAGAGAATGCTGCTTTATTTTGAATATGCTGAAAAATCTGACCTTGTGTGTTCCAAACCACTAGTGCAGTGCCATTCAGAGTATTTTTCTTAATAGTTTGTGGAATTTTTGAACCTTTACATTCCATTTTCTCCATTATTGCAATGATAGTCACAGAGAACATCTCCTTGTCTCTGCTTTTTAGTTCCTTTTTTGTCACTCTAATTCTTTTCACTCTCTTTCTGTCTGAATTTTTCTTGTTCACCTGGTTTCTCTGGTTTGGTCAGCATTTAGTAATTCTTCCTCATGATTGTAAACCTTCTAGTTTGTTAAATGTACAAAATGTCCCAGTTTGACATTTCAGAAGGAATCCATTATCTATTCAGTTGTGGAATTTCATGCAATAACCTTGTGTTTGTGTGTGACAAATGCTAAAATTGGCATGGTAGTCAAAATTTCCACCAAAATACCATAGTTTGTATGATATGGTATAACTTAAATTATATTACATACTATTATGTAGCTAAAAATCATATGGAGTCTGCATAAGCAAGAATTATAGCACTCAGAACACCTTAGCGATCACATAGCAATTCGCTAAAAACAATCTCAACACTTAAGCAGCATTAAAACACCCTGAACACCTTAGTGACCACATTCAAATTTGTCAAAAAAAACAATATAAACACTTTAGCAACTACATAGGCAAGTACCATTTTTCTGGAAACTATGGTTATCATGATGAGCTTTTGCAAGGGGAACTAGCAGGGATTGTTTGAAACAGAAAAACAAGAAACTGAGGTCATGTCTAGTATCACTTTAAGTGAATGCCCCGTTACAACTTAAGAAAAACTGTTTTCCCTCAGACCACCACAGGTATGCCACACAGCCCATGGTGTTACCTCAAAAAATATCTTTAAACGTGAAAAATATTTCAACGTCCACATTTGCTGTTTTGTCTTTTTCTTGTAAACAGTTTAAAGCCATTACAAGCCTCAGCTGTGATGTTATCATTACATTAACACGATTCTTTTGTAAAATGTTTTTTTTTCCGTATGTGCGCATTTAGCATTGTCTTCAGCCAGTTGTTTAAGAGTGATTAAAATAAATCTCTGGCCTCCTCAAAAGCTGTCAGCTTAGGGCCTTGCAAAAATAGCACCTATCAGTCTGATTCATAGAAGTGTGCCTGTGCAGAAGCTCTTTATCTTGGTTTTCTGTCTCTGGAGTGAAGGGCAAAACTTTGGTGAAATTTGTGAGAAGGCTTACTCAGCCTTATGTCCGTCTGCTGTCTCTCAGAATGACTGTGTGGGATAGTGTTGTGTGTCAACGCTGTGAACAAAAGCCTCTTTATTGTCCCCGCACCCTGGTTTCCTAAAGAGCGGTTTGGTGGGCAGTTTGTGGTGATTGAGATGATGCCAGCTCCTCTCGACCGATATCTGCTGCCATTCCCGCACACATCTTGAGACTCTCGACAAGTCTTTCTCACAGTCAGGGGACAATTCTCATTCTGTCGTCATCCCAGACAGTCGTTGCCCCCTTTATTCAGCAGACCTGGCCATTAGCCAGTAGGGTTTGGAATGTAATTAAGCCCTTGTCTTCAGGGTCGAGGAGGACGATGATGATAAAGATGATGTAGCCACTTCGGCATGTGTTCGCAGGGAGAAGTAGGACTCTCCTCGTCTCACAGTAGCTTGTTATCTGGCCTTGAGTTGCTCTGGGGTGAAAACTTGCTGGCAAAGGTCCCTCTTGACAGACTTTGCAGAAATTCTGGGGCCTGGACGAGAGTCATGGGACATGACTTGAACAAGTCAGCAAGTTTGCTTTGTATAACAAGCTGTTTTAGTTTGAAGGCGATGCTTTATGTTTATATTTTTATATATTTTTGTGTGTGGAAAATCATTGCCTTCAAATTAAAAATTTTTTATACACGCACACACACATGCATATGAGTGTATGTTTGTGTATGTATATATTACTATTTTATTTCACATAAAAAGTATAACATATGTAAAATAAATTATTTTAAAATATAATATTTTTTCCTCTGGACACATTTTTCATTTCATAAATATTGAGATAAAGATTATGGAAGCTTGTTTCTGCTACTAAAAAAAATAAATAAAAAAGGTAAGCTAATAGCAACTTTTTATCTCCAAATTCTTTCTCAGAATTGCAAGATTTAAACTCGTAATTGCGAGTTATAAAGTCAGATTTCCGTGATATAATGTCAGAACCTTTTTCTCTGACCTTTTTCTCTCAATTGCAAGTTTTTTTCTAACTTTTGTATAACTTTATGATTATGTGAACTCACAATTGCGTCTTATAAAGTCAGAATTGTGAGAGGAGAAACTCCTAATTCTGAGAAAAAACATCAGTCTTTTCCCCTCACAATTGGACATTATAATGCAACTGCGTGTTTATAACTCACAATTCTGACTTTGTCACGCAATTCTGACTTTAAAACTGACTCTAAAATTCTGAGAATTGCAAAAAAAATAAAAAATTAATTGTGAGAGATAAACTCGCAATTGAGAGAAATAAAGTCAGAATTGTGAGATAAAAAGTTTTTAGTTTTTATTTCATGGCGGAAACAAGCTTCCATTTAAAGATGAATTTTTTTGTAATTTTTTTTTTCACCTGTATTAAAATATGTCTTTAAATATGTAGGTATACTACTTTAAAGGGTTAGTTCACCCAAAAATGAAAATTCTGTCATTTATTACTTACCCTCATGCCGTTCCATACCCATAAAATCTTCAGAACACAAATTAAGATATTTTAGTTGAAATCCGATGGCTCCGTGAGGCCTCCATAGGGAGCAATGGACACTTCCTCTCTCAAGATCCATAAAGGTACTAAAAACATATTTAAATCAGTTCATGTGAGTACAGTGGTTCAATATTAATATTATAAAACGACGAGAATATTTTTGGAGCGCCAAAAAAAACTAAATAACGACTTATTTACTGATGGCCGATTTCAAAACACTGCTTCAGGAAGATTCGGAGCATAAATGAATCAGCGTGTCGAATCTGCTGTTTGGAGCGCCAAAGTCACGTGATTTCAGCAGTTTGGCAGTTTGACACACGATCTGAATCATGATTCGACACACTGATTCATTTATGCTCCGAATCTTCCTGAAGCAGTGTTTTGAAATCGGCCATCACTAAATAAGTCGTTTTTTTTTTTTTTTGGCGCTCCAAAAATATTCTCGTCACTTTATAATATTAATATTGAGCCACTGTACTCACATTTAAAATATGTTTTTAGTACCTTTATGGATATTGAGAGAGGAAATGTCATTGCTCCCTATGGAGGCCTCACGGAGCTATCGGATTTCAACTAAAATATCTTAATTTGTGTTCTGAAGATTAACGATTAACGATTAACTTACGGGTGTGAAACGGCATGAGGGTGAGTAATAAATGACAGAATTTTCATTTTTGGGTGAACTAACCCTTTAAGCAAAAGCAATATATTTGAAGGTTATTTAGCATGATATAAATAATGCAAAAGTTTCCACCACTTTACTCCTTGCGCAGTAATCTTGATCTAAAATAAACAGATGCTGGCTGAATAAACAAGCACCCAAGTCAGTAGACGGCACATGTTTGATACCATTTTTTCACTGTATCTTATGTGATACTTAGACTTTGCTTGTTATTTATGGTGTATGCTGTATATAAAATCTATGTTCTCTTTCTTAGGAGAATTTGTGATGCTATTTTTGACTTCAATGGGTTTGTGAACTGCAGTACATTATCTGACCTATCGGGCTGGTCTCCGATAGGACAGATAAAACCTTATCAGATAGGCCCGTTCTGGGATATTTCCAACTGTGCGTCAGCTTCCTTCCCATTAACAACTTGATTACTCTGAGCTTTAGTATTCCAACATTTCCAGCTTTTGTGGATTTATTACGGTGCATTCCAAAGCAAGGCATGTTACCTGTGTCTACTAGGAAATTATTTTTACAAAGATGGTGGAATATCTGTGCTGGAGGCAAAACAAGAGAGTGCACAGCTAGATTTTCACAATGAGGTCCAACTGTGGTCAGACAGTTTCCACAGGAAGCATGTGTTTACTTTGGGAATTCCAGTGCTTTATAGCATTGGTGCTTGAATTTAATTTTTTATTTATTTATTTATTTTTTGTTCTCTTGACTTGAATACATTCTGACATTATTAAAATGTCTGTTAATTTATTGTGTTAATATGTTTATTTGCACAAACCCCTAACTCGAAGTACGGTATTAGGAGTATAACTTGTTTGAGCTACTGACGTGAATGTTACTAATGCCAGAATAAAACTCATAGACTTTCACTACTATTTGTTTTTTGAAAGAAGTCTCTTATGCTCACCAAGACTGAATTTATTTGATCAAAAATACAATAAAATCAGTAATATTGTGAAATATTATTACAATTTAAAAGAACTGTTTTCTATTTGAATATATTTTTTAAAAGTAATTTATTCCTGTGATTCAAAGCTGAATTTTCAGCATCATTACCTTGGGCAAGCACCACTCACATTTGCTTTAGAAAATATGAGTGAAAATTTTCAGTTGTAGCATTTTGAGATATCTCTCTTGTTTTCTGGTATACATGACATAAAATAATAAAAAGAAGTTTCTCAAAAGCAATTCCACATTTCCACTGAATCCTAATCTGTAATGGAAGAATTATTTCTGTACAGCCATTCAAACCGCAGGACCATCTTCTGAACTGCAAAGGCTCCATTGTTTTGTGCCTGCAGCACAAAAGAAGAGGGAAAAAAACATCAAAAAGAAAAATGAACTGTCATACAGAATCATCTTTTTGAGAGAGACCCAGTGGCCTCGTATTTCAAGGAATTGCACTCATTCACAGAATAATGTAGCCCTTTATTACATTACTTTGTCTGGATGAAAAGAATTAGCTTTCTACCACCAAATCTCCAAAGTTCCTGAAACATGTGCAGTCAGATCGTGCTGTGTGCTCGTGTCGAGGAAATGTTCTTAGGCCAAGGCCATAATCTCCCTTAACTTGTAACTTTCCCACGCTAAAGCAACACAACTTTTAGTATCTTAGAAATTCCTCGTACACAGTGCCATTGTGTCACTTTACAAAACCGAACTTAGCCAATGTTGGAAACTTGGGGGTTTCCATTGTTATGTCAAAGGAAATTTCTATTTCTGAACTTCATAAAACCCAAAAAACCCTTTTAAAAAAGAATAAAAGAGCAGATTAATTATTTAATTTAATCTGCCGTGGTAATAATCTGCATGTTTGGTTTACCTCAGGTTCAACCGATCCATCTGCGTTGGGTTTCATCATCTCTCCATGGTCGCTGCTGCTCATGCCTTCCGGAAACATCTCTTTCACAGATGAGAATGTGACACAGAAGGACCTGCGGGCATTCACTCCTCCGGAGGTGCTGGACGGTCTCAACCTCTCCTCGCTTTCTGATATGGAGAAGGTACCTTAAGGATTTTCAATGACTTTTGTTGGGCTTGTTGTTTAAAAATCACTTGTTTTCTCATGTATGGCTTCTGGTATCAATTTCCATTTGTTAGGAAATAGTGAATTATTTTTAGGATTTAGTGTGGTTATTCAGAACCGTTTTTTCAGATGTTTTTTATTTTGTTTATGAATGTTGGCATGTGAATATGAGAGAAAAGGGAAAGTTAAAACATTAATTCTCTCAAAAATCTATGATGAAACCATTTCTTTTACATTTTACATGTATATTTTCTCTTTTAAAACATTTTGACAGTACACTTCTGTGTATACACTACATTCTTAGAGAGAGACCGATACACCACCGCAGAGTCATGGCATGATTATTTGTAGAGAAGTTAAACGATCTTTTGCATTCTTTGGCAGACTTTTGGATATTCTGTTCCCAAAGCTATTCTTTAGTAGGAAGAACAGACAGAAGAACTAGACGGGGAAGAAACGCAAAGCTATGCAGATGTGCTATATATAAGTTTGATGCTAATTAAGGCCTGAAAAATCGTCTGGGTTAGCAAATGCTTTTGTCAACACAAGCTCGTTTGCACTTGCCTTTGGTTGCTGAAATGTGTCAAAATGAGGCTGTCTGTCGTCACTGTGGACTAGAACATAAACTGGAATCATATAAAATGCTCCATTGTCACATGCCATTTCTGTTCCCTTTTAAACTTGTAGATGCACATGTATTCACTTGGCATGACGTTGTTTTGGGGTGCAGACTATGAGATTCCTCAGAGCCAGGTGAGTCTTCCAAGGCATTTAATGTTTATAATTCTTAAATGTACTTTTACTTCTTTTAATATAGAAAATCAGTGATTTAGAATGGTTAGAATCAAATTAATTTGGATGTTCTAACTCAATATTTATTTGTACTATGTAATTTATAGTACTTTGTATAGTATCATGTTGTTAGCTTAGCAACATGCTAACATCTTTTTAAAAAGTAGTCTCTGCCGTTTCATACTGATGTACATAGAAACATCATATTAAATTATGCAACTAAATTCAATACAAAAGGAGTGATTTAGAGTGGTTAAAATCATATTAAATTGTATTAACCCAATATTTGTTTGTACTATGTATATTTCTTTGTTGAGAATCATGTTGTTAGCTTAGCAACATGCTAATGTCAATTGGGAATCAATGGAGAATTGAGTCTCTGCTTTTTCATTCTGCTGTACCATAGGAACATCAAGTTAAATTATGGAAATAAATTCAGTCAAGAAAAATCATAGATTCTAGATGATTCAACTGTATCTTTTCACTGATCACTTCATGTGTGTTTTAGCCAATGAAACTGGGAGAACACCTGAACAGAGTCTTGCTCAACATGTGTGATGATTCCACACTCACCCGACTGTCTGTACGGTCGGTTCTGGACACCTGCAGCGCTCACATACGTAACTCCAGCTGTGACCCTTCATTTTCTTATGTCAGGAGGCTGGTTAGACTCGTTCTTGGCAGTCTCTCTCAGGTACGTGCCTATGTATTTTTAACATGCATGTTTTTGGTTAGTTTCAAGTTAAATAGGACAGAAGTAATGACTTGCAGTTCAGCAAGTACATAAAGAGCCGTTCTGACTCATTCATTGAATATATGTCATTAGAATTACATTTTTTACCAATTCATTGAATGACTCGTTAGAGTCATTTAATTGTGAATCGGACTACAGTAGTCATGTTATTGCTTTCTGTTGCAAACACAACTTTCTATTAGTGACACTGTCTTTTTCTTCAAGTTTTAATGTTGATTATTAAAAATACATTTATATAGAATGAAACTTTTTTTTATTTTTTTTATTTGCTTTAATTTAGCTCAGGCTCTCGATTCCCATCTCCATTTTTTTGTTAGTTGATCACATCCAAGCAATAATGATTCAGCACTTACACTGTGTGTGAACATACTGTTCCTATTAACTGAATTGCCAGTCCAACCCTATAAAACAGTTTTCAATTAAAAAGGTAGTTAACAGTCTTTCCTGTGCTTGTTTTTTGTGTTTGATGTCACATCCTGTTTCTCAGCTGCACACTCCCAAGTAGTTTAATTGCACAGCGATACAGAAACAGTGTATTGCCAGGAACAGACATTATTTTCTGCACTGTGTACCTTTTTCCACACCGGGGAGGTAAATGTGAAGTGGTCCAGTAGGGAAGCCATCTTCTAATTTCTATTGATGAATCCTGTGAGTGGATGCCTGGGTTTTTACCCCTGTGAGCATCCTTCTCAATATTGTTTTTTTTCTATCTTCATGTCTTCCATCATGTGTGTTTGTTCTTTCTCCAGAAACACAGATTTAGAGTTAAAAATGTGACTGTTTTATTTAAAAGAGGATTTGACTTGGTTTAGCAACCTTGATCAAGCTTTCTTTAAGCCCTATGAAATCCATTTTCTCCCACAAATTCCATTTTATTTTTCCCAAATTCTGTTATTCAGTTGTTTCAAAAAAACAAACAAACAAAAAAACATATCAAACAAATCAATAACAGTTTATTGAACATTTAGCCATACCTTTAATTGATATAAAATTTATATTTGTGTCGCTTAAATGGTTTGGGTGGCTTGAGGAAAAAAAAAAAGTATTGTGCACATTAAAGTACACAACCGTTCAAAAGTTTGGGGTCGAAAAGAATTTTTAATGTTTTTGAAAGAAGTCTATTATGCTTGCCAAGGCTGCATCTATTAAACAAAAAAAATCTTTAAAAACAGTAATATTTTTGTGAAATATTATCACAATTACAAACTGTTTTCTATTTTAATGTTTTAAAATGTCATTTATTACCGTGATGCAGCTATTACTCCAGTCTTTAGTGTCACATGATCCTTCGGAAATCATTCTAATGCTGATTTGCTGCTCAAGAAACATTTCTTATTATTATCAGTGTTGAAAAAGTGTTGTGCTGCTTCATATTTTTGTGGAAACCGTGATAGGATTCTTTGATGAATAGACAATTCAAAAGCATTTATTTGAAATAGATATCTTTTGTAACATTATAAATGTCTTTGCTGTCACTTTTAATCAGTTTCATGCATCTTTACTGAATAAAATAAAAAATATTACTGACCCCAAACCTTCGAATGGTATAGTGTGTGTCTTCATGATACAAGTTAGTTCACAAGAGGAAGAGCAATTTTTTAATCTCTTTCTTTGATAAGAGTGAATGATTGTTTTTTGTCTTTCTTATTCTGTGTGTTTAGCTGGACGGTCTGTTGTCTGAAAGTGAAAGGGAGTCACTTCCAGAAAGAAGTAAAGAAATTCGTGAACGTCTGCGAGGAAAAGGCCTGCCCGCAGGTAATACACACACAAGTCCAGATGTAAAATAAGGCACCTAATTGCTTAATATATAGGACACTGAAGCTGGGGTTTCTCTTTTCTGTGGTATGGGAGTCCTTGAGTTTTCATCCACACATGATCAAACATGTATATCTTTTGATTTCTGGTTTTCTGTTTCACCCACACACACGCACGCCCGAACAAAGGCGTGCCGGTACATGCTCATACCCATGACCTTCTAGTAATTGATGATATTTTGATTGTAATCGCAGCTCACACTTTCTCCTATTTTTAATAATCTCAGACTAATTGTTCTAATACTGTAAAGTGCTGAGCTTCATGCTGACTCATCACACACACCATTTGTCCAGTTCTAGAGGAAGTGATTCAGAATGTAAACAAAGCAGGGCTTGGTACTGAGATGACACGGCTTTGGCCCTTTAGGGCTGGTGCTTATCAAAACAGAGGGATAAAAGTTCCTCCCTGCCACAAGAGACAAGCCAGAACACAACCAGCACCAGTGTCTGGAAATGCCAAACTGAAACTAAAGATTGGTGGAGAAGTTTCAAGATAATCATAAAACTTCAGATAGAAAGTTCTGGGGAATTTTGTGAAATGTGTTTACATATATATATATATATATATATATATATATATATATATATATATATATATATATATATATATATATATATATATATATATATATATATATTTTAAATAAATAGTGGTTTTGAAGAAATGTATTTTCCAAATTATTTTTATTGTCACAATATGCAGATTTTTATGTATTTTAAATGGAATACTAACATACTGCCTACTGCACAGTATTTCTAAAGAAATTAAAGGGTTAGTTCACCCAAAAATGAAAATTCTGTCATTTATTACTTACCCTCATGCCGTTCCACACCCGTAAGACCTTCGTTAATCTTCGGAACACAAATTAAGATATTTTAGCTGAAATCCGATGGCTCTGTGAGGCCTTCATAGGGAGCAATGACATTTCCTCTCTCAAGATCCATAAAGGTACTAAAAACATATTTAAATCAGTTCATGTGAGTACAGTGGTTCAATATTAATATTATAAAGCGACAAGAATATTTTTGGAGCGCCAAAAAAACTAAATAACGACTTATTTAGTGATGGCCGATTTCAAAACAATGCTTCAGGAAGCATCGGCGCACAGATGAATCAGCCAAAGTCACATGATTTCAGCCGTTGGCAGTTTGACACGTGATCTGAATCATGATACACTGATTCATTGTGCTCCGAATCTTCCTGAAGCAGTGTTTTGAAATCGGCCATCACTAAATAAGTCATTATTTTGTTTTTTTGGCGCTCCAAAAATATTCTCGTCGCTTTATAATATTAATATTGAACCACTGTACTCACATGAACCGATTTAAATATGTTTTTAGTACCTTTATGGATCTTGAGAGAGGAAGTGTCCATTGCTCCCTATGGAGGCCTCACGGAGCCATCGGATTTCAACTAAAATATCTTAATTTGTGTTCCGAAGATTAACGAAGGTTTTACGGGTGTGGAACGACATGAGGGTGAGTAATAAATGACAGAATTTTCATTTTTGGATGAACTAACCCTTTAATGCTTTTATTCAGGAAGCATACAATGGTTAAAAGTGACAGTAAAGCCATTTATAATATTACAAAAGATATCTATCTGAACAAATTTTTCAACAAAAATATTAATCAGCAAAACTGTTTTCAACATTGATAATAAGAAGAAATGTTACTTGAGTAGCAGATCAGCCTATTAGAATGTTTTCTGAAGGATCATGTGACACTGAAGACTGGAGTAATGATGCTGATTGCATCAGGAATAAATTACGTTTTAATATATATTAAAATAAAAATAGTAATAATATTTCACAATATTACTGTTTTTACTCTATTTTGATTAAATAATTACAGCCTTGGTGAGAATAAGATACTTTCCCTCCAAAAACATTAAAAAACCGACCCCAAACATTTGGTAGTGTAGTCAAATGTCATCCAGGTATTTTATGCATAAAAAATATGTGCATTGTGTGCACAGGATACACACTGCAGATATAATAATAAGAGCAGAGTAATATTCTGAACATTGTATTTTTGTATGCATGGAATACCCAGATGACGTTTTATAAAATGTGTTGAAAATGTATTCCAGAATGCAACGAATTCAATCTTCATTTCAGAATGTCATGTAGTATACACTATATTCTGTGTAGTATGCAGTAGGCAATCATTATGAACATACAGTTTTGTTCTAGTTGTGTTTTAAGACTCCACTGACATCCCTTGGCCTTCTCTTTCATTCTCTCAATCTGGTTTTCTCGTCTCTTTGTCTGCCTTCTTATGCTTTATAGTTTAATGATGTGCCAAACAAAGAACCTTTCTCTCCCCTTCTTCTCTGTTCCTCTCCCAACTTTCCAACTCCCTCATTTCTTTCGCTCTCCATCCATCTTCTGTCAGTCTCTCTCTCCCTCTCGTCCTCTCACTGTGTGCATAGACAAGAGTTTGAACCAAAACTAGACAAGCACATCACCACAAACCAAAACCAGAGCGTGTCATTTTGGAAAATATGACCAGATCTTCCCAGTGGTTTCAGTGGTACTTCAGCACAAACACGACCGGTTTGTTATGTAACTGAGGCATGGCATCGATCAGTAATAGATATTTCCCAGGGTTTTTTTTTTTTTTTTACTGCGTGTTCTGTAGGAAGCTTTGTTTTTATGCTGTTGTATCTGGCCACGCATCAGGGTCATGATGTGAGAAAATAAGCCTGCCTAGATGGTGACTCACTTCACGCTAGTTTATTTTTGGCTTTACAGATGTCATGAAACCTCAGCAGCACAGTAATAACTGTGGTCTAAGACTGTGTCATTTTTCTCATTTTGAAGATTGAATGTTTGTTGACGTTTTTAGACTATTTGTGCTCTGTACACTAGCATTAGCCTCAGTAGAAAAGTACCAGAGGCAATGTTAATACTGCTTAGCTTGTCTTCAGAAAATACATAGCAGCACTGTTTCTGTTTCAGGGTGGTCAAAACAAGAGTATAAATGTTAAATGTCTCTGTGATTGTCCTTATGTGACTTCTTAGAGCTTCAGGAACTATATGCCAATGTTTTATTAGCATTAGCATCTCCTTTTTATGCAAGTAAAAGTACTACTGGCTCATTGCATTGCGCTATTACTGTCCACAGAAAGCTAACATTTTTAGGATACATTTCTATACATTTTCTAGTGTGTAAACTGTGTTTAATGGTCATTTTTAGGTGATGTTGAGCATGTTTGTGCCTTTACCTGTTTAGCATCATTTCTTTAGCAAATTGTGTGCTACAACATGTCATGTGTTAACAGTTAGTGATCAAACACATTGAGCCATGATGTTTATGCAGGGGATGCAAGTTTGAAATGGACCCATAACATTTCCCAATCCATTTCCACCCTCTTTTCCCCAACATTTCTGATCTTCTGTCCACTGTTGTTTCATATATTTTTTTTTTTTTTGACCTAGTAATTTTTTTCATCAATATGCTATAATTGGCATTCATCTTTCTCCACTTTTAAATGCAATGCCCACATCTCAAAATCTAAACAATAACCAATGCATATAACCCTACCCTGCCCTACATTTGTTTTCTTTTTCAATAATCCGTTACACTTGTATGTATGTCACAATATGAAAAAAAAAAATGTGATTGAAAAAATGATTTCCAATTCATTGTGACTTTAAAAGGTTAGTTCACCCAAAAATGAAATGAAATGAAATTTCTGTCATTAAATTCTCACCCTCATATCGTTCCACACCTGTAAGATCTTCAGGACACAAATTAAGATATTTTTGAAAAGATTTTTTTTTATCCCCCATAGAAAGCAACGAAATTACCGTCATTCGAGGTCCAGAGTAGTAGTAAAGACATCGTTAAAATAGTCGAAATGACTACAGTGGTTCAACCTTAATGTTATGAAGTGACGAGAATACTTTTTGTGCGCAATAACAAAACAAAAATAACAACTTTATTCAACAATTTCTTCTCTACCCTGTCAGTCTCATACGCAGTTGATGCAGTGAACACAGTTCAGCGCTTCGTGTTCATGTCCGAATGCCGGCTCAGTCGTTATAAAGTAATTATTTTTATAGTTTTGTTTTTGCGCACAAAAAGTACTCACTCATAACATTAAAGGGGACCTATTATGCAAAATCCCCTGTTGCATGGTGTTTGTACATAAATGTGTGTTGGCAGTGTGTGTACACAACCACCAATGTGCTACTCAAGGATATACAAGTAAAAACTGTTCGTGATCCAGCTTACAGTCTCCAGAGTGATACTGGATATGGCAGTAATGAAGGTGAGAGCACTTTATTACTGTTCATCAGAGTTGATTTACGGGTATAACGTTTATTAAGCACCACCCGAAAGGCATAAGGTCTTTATATATTTGTTTACTGTTAATTGTAACGAGTGTTTGTGTAATTCGCAATGTGTGTTGGTGATAATACAAGGATAAGAGAGAGAGAGTTTATGGATAATATTTTAATGGACACCTGCAGTGTTTTATTAAGCTCTTACAGTGATTTTCTAGAGTGAAAACGGATGCTTCATCTTTTCTGTGAAGTACAATAAACATCATAAAACTCATCTGTATAGTTTTGGCCATCATTCGGGCGGTACAACAGGCCTGTGCTAATATATTGGATTAAAAACAAGAAGACAATATAAGTTATAACTGTAATTGAACTAAACTATACCTGTTCTATCTCCATGCAGCATATATTCACAGTTTCTGTCATTATTGTGCGTCCTGACTGAATCCTGTCACCAGAGAATCAGCTTGTGAAGCTCCGCCCTCTTAGGCAGAGCGCAGCAGCTCATTTGCATTTAAAGGGCACTCACTAAAACGGCTGGTTTTTGCTCTACCACTAAAAGTGGCAATTTTAACACGCTATAAAAAATTATCTGTGTGGTATTTTGAGCTAAAACTTCACATACACACTCTGGGGACACCAGAGACTTATTTTACATCTTGTAAAATGGAGCATAATAGGTCCCCTTTAAGGTTGAACCACTGTAGTCACGTTGACTATTTTATGTGAGACATTCAAACTGACCAATTAGAAGATTAAAACTTCCCCCACTGTACTAAAGGTGTGACCATTTGTAGACCCCCGATGTACACACATCTTGGCCTACAGGCCTTGATCACTATCAACACATTTGTGCCTTCCAAATGGCACTTGTAGCAAGAGAGAGGGGGTTGAAACAGTAAAGCAAATGTCTTTGTTCATTTTAAAATATCTTTGGATATTTTCAATCTTACAGTACCTGTAGAGTAGTAAAAGTCTTTAGTTTTCATATTTATAAAAGATAGATACGCTGTACAGAGTCTTTCTGAAAAAAGCAGAGCTCTTGGAGGCGTGCCTGCCGTGAGCAGAGCTAAAGAGTTACGAGTGTGCGCAGATTTTGTGTAGAGATCGTCTGCTAGCTGCAAAATCATTATAAATAAAGGGAACAATAATGTTTGCGTTGTTTACATTATATGCACTTGCGCACCGATTGCCAACAAAACAGACATCTGATGCAGCTTTACTCACCACCCCCGATCTGCAAATCCAGTGCCGAACTGGGACTTGTTTACTGAAATTCTGGGAACAAACAAACATACGTGTGTAACTCTGTTGCTGCTCCGGGAAAAACAAACTTTATTTTAACAAACCCTTAACGCTGAGTTCTTTGGGAAGCTGAAAATGTTGTCTTTCCTTGACAACTAAAAACACACTCCTTTGGTGACATTCCCTGAATCTCAATCAGCTCCCTAGCTCCATAGGTCGTGAATCAGTATATTGTGAAAATGAATGTGGCCGACTCCCTGATCAGTGCCCTGACTACTGAACTAGGGAGCTTCCGTATCCCGAACGAAGCACGTTGATGGGTGTGCTCTTGCTCTGGATGATGTGTGTGTGCACACTTATCAGGGCGAAGTGCCTATACAAGGAATTGATTAATTCTGCCCTTTATTAGTTGTATATTTGGCACAGAAATACTCCGTCATACGTCCAACTCGTGTTTTGAAACTTTGGCCGTGTTTAGCATGAGAATGCAACTCTTTAACAGTGTAAATAAGTCAGAATGCATGAAATGGCATTAGACCACCCCTTTAAGGCATTTAGTTCGACATCTTGTTAGACTGCGATATAGTAAGACCCTTGTATCTAATTTTCAGACTCTTTTATATTCTATTTTGCGACACTGGTATCCTTCCAGCATCATGGGTTTTGAAGTGTCTGGGTCAGTGTGTGTAATGACTTCAGCATGCCTCTTTTTGTTAACCGCTTGAAATCAGCACAGATTCTTCTTCGCCCCTACGATATACTAAGCTTTATCTGAAACATGAGAAAAGGCCTCTTGTTGAGCCATTCAATGCACAAACACTTCCCTAAGAGGGAACCATCTGGAACATCCATGTCTTCCTGATTGACAGTGCTGGAATTGGCGTGGATAACGAGCGTGTCGCTGGAAGCTCAGGGTGAAATCAGAGAGGCTTTAGTGGAGCTTGTAACCGCTAGAAGGCCACTATTGTTCCTTCTGTTCTTTAAGCCAATTTTGACCCATTCTAATCTCGCCTTGACAAACGTGATCCAATAAAAATTCTCCCCGAAGACAGCAAGGGTCCCACATTTAGTTTATGTCCTTCAATAGATTCTTATTTGTCTTTATACCTTTACAAGTTCATGTATGTTTAACCTTTTTTTTTTGTGTGTGTTTTTTTGCCCCACTAGGCCGTAGTGCCGCCCATCGTGTGCTGGAGCGTTATAGAGCCCGAACCCAGGAGCAGGCCAACCTGAACCGAGGACTTAGCCGCTCTATGGGCTCTCTTCCCATCCAGGACCTTGTCAGAGCGGACGAGGGTCTTGTTCAGTATGCCCCTTCAGAGTACCCCGCTGGTTCTGAGTCCTCTGCCGAACTCTACCACCAACGCCAACAACAACAACTGCAACAACAGCGCGGCCGACCCGTGGAGGTGAACCAGCGTTCACACCCCCATCAGAGAAACAAAAGCTGGGCCTCCTCAGCAGACCTGGCCTGCCTCGATCCGGATATGCTCCGCTTTGGGGCCCTTGAAGATGCCCGAAGGGGCAGTAGCGCTCTGAGCACCCGCTCAGCCGGAAGACACAAGACGACTTCCAAGGCCAGAGACTCCCGTTACTCGGACTTTGGGAGCTTGGATGTCGGGAAGACCCATCACCATTCGAGTCAGTCTGTCGGCTCGCCTTTCAACAGTGCTTACGACCGGATCAGAGAAAAGCATAAGAAACTGCAAGCGCTCAAACAGGCCATAGATGGTGAGTGCTGATTCTAAAGTTCTCTTGAGGTAGTCTTATTTAGCCAGATTTTCTTATTGTTGCTAAAATCTGCACATTGTAGATTATTATGGACAAGAACCTCCCATTTTCAGACTTGTAAAATAACCAACCACAGTTTTTTTTTTTTAATAATTGATACCAATAATAAACACTGGGTCTATCTCATGAAACCTGTCAAGAAAATGTTCCAGACATGTTTCACAAAAAAAAAAAAAAAAAAAAAAAATTGCTTTATTTTCAGGACAACTAAGCACATTTTCCTGTAATTTAATTATTTTTTTTTTTTATTATTTCACTTTTATTTATACAGCATAGTAATATATTATTTACTACTTTTATGCTGATGTGTAACATTTAAACGGAAAATAGTAAAAGTAAAATTGCGGACACAAAACATAAAAGAAAGTTACAGCGTAAATATATCTGAAAATATGTCCACTAAACAAAAATACTGATTTTTAAATATTGACTGTTCAAAAGTTCAGGGTCAGTAAGATTATTATTATTATTATTAATTTTTATTTTTGGAAATAAATTTATACTTTTATTCTGCAAAGATGCATTAAATTGATCAAAAGTGACCGTAAAGACATTTATAATGTTATAAAAGCTTTCCATTTCAAATAAATGCTGTTCTTTTGAGCTTTCTACTTATCAAAATTTTTTATCGAACAATATATATTATAGTTTCCTCAAAAAAATTAAGCAGCACAACTGTTTTCAACATAATAAGAAATGTTTTTTTTTTTCAAATCAGCATATAAGAATGATTTCTGAAGGATCATGTGACTGAAGACTGGAGTAATTATGCTGAAAATCAGTTTTGCATCACAGGAATAAATTATATTTTAAAATATATTAAAATAGAACACGATTCTTTTAAATTGTAATAATATTTCACTACATACTGTTTTTATTATGACCTCGGAGTTAATTGACCCAGCCGTTCTTGTGAGGCTTTGTGAGATTAACCCCAATGTGGAAAATTCAAATAATGTCTGTGGTTCTGTAGGTTAGAATCAACGTTTTACAGATTTTGTCAAAAAATCCCCAGGATTAGTTTTGCCTCAAACTCATTGTATCAACAAGGCTTTGTTTGTTGTGAGTCGTACAAAGCTAGTTGTCAGAATGAAACTGACCATCTGATGTAAACTGCAGACAAAAATGGCTGAAATCACCAGTGAATGGACTGTGGGTGTGCTGAATGTGACTAGCGGTGATGTAGCTTAAAGTCTGGGATTGTAATCAAAATGTTGCAGTAAAACACTTAACCCTGTGTTGCTCAATGAGAAATTGTGCCTGCAACTTATCATGGTAACATCACGAAAAGCTTGTGTGGAAAGTGTTTTATTCTAAAGGCTTCATGCCAAATGCTGACAGTTGATGTGACAGCTTTAACCAGACAACAGTGGTTAAAAACACATTGCTACTGATTCTGACTCATAACTACAATGCAGTAACCATCAGAAGATACGACGGCAACCGTGAACTGTATATATGTTATAGAGGTACTTTTGGCTCTTCTGATGCTTTGAGTTCCTGTGCAGTTAAAGTCCCGCGTCTCGCGGCACACGGAGTTGTGGTGTCTGTGTGTGGTGGGAGTGAACGGGTTTGAATGAATGGGTTTGCGTGGCTTTTGCGCGTGCGGCATGTTGCCAGGTTCTTTATGACTCAGTCTGGCTGAGGGCTCAAGATTCCTGGAACTAATTAGAGAGATGGATAATTCTAGGCCTTCAAAGCTGCTTTATGCAAGCTTTTTACTCTCTCTCTTTCACTCGTTCACTCTCTCTGGATCTCTCTCACCATTTCTGCTTGATTTTCATTCAAAACTTTCCACAGTGTTGGGGAAACTCAAATTAAAGTACTTAAGCAACACTCAAGCTACCCTTTTGAAAAAGTTCACTGCAGGCTACTAATAAAGAGTAGCTAACTATGCAGCTTTGGGGAGGGCTAAAATTCATTTAATTTTGACATTATTTAAAAATGATGTTATCTAAATAAGTATTTTATTTAAATAAATATTTCAATTATTATTGTTTTTGAACCAAAATATTTATATTATGATTAATCATAATACTATTGCTATTTGTATCAAAAGATAAATAATTATGCATCTTCTTGGCACAGAGAGAGTGAATTGCTTTTTGAACCGGTTCATTTAAACGATCTGTCTGAACGAACCTATTCATTCAAATGAATCAAACTTATTATCTCATTTTCCTTGGCTGTAAATCTGTGTGACAAAAAGTAATGTAATGTTTTTCTTCATTCTTTTCTTATTGCCACCTTACAGTCTCCATAAGAGATATTGAATTCTTCATATGTGCCACATTCATGTACACATCCTTCGCCTGGCTTCCATCTGGACATTTTCTCGATGGAGTGAAGCTTTGCTTCATAATAATAAACCTCAGGCTTTCCTATCCGACCTGGCCCTGAACTGAGCCCAGAAGCTGTTTGGCTGCTATTTTTACCACGGTAGAGCTCAGAACCAAAGACATTCTCTTCCCAGTCCGTGCGGTTTTACTCTGGCTCATGGATCCATGAAGCTGTTCTGTCTGAGGCTGTCGTTTTTTAACAATATTCTGCACTTTTTTTTGTAGCATTTTTTCCACTTATGTTAGTCAAAGTTTTTTTTTTTTTTTTTTTTTTTTTTTTTTTAACACCAAAAACAGTCAATTTAATATTTCATGAGCTCTTTCCATACTGTTTTGGACTCTTAGAATTAAATTACCTTTCTAATACTGTACCTTTAAGACTTATGTAAATGACCTGGTTGGCTAAATTCTGTGTTCTGCATGGTGTCGTTCATCAAGCTGGCAGTCGAATGTTAAGGAACTTGTGGTTGTGATGTAATAACAGTGAATAAATCTGTTTTTACAGCTTAGTTTCAATTAATTTATATTATGCCCTTTAAAAGAGCAGGAAAAATCCTGTTTTCAATTTTATGTTCTCTAAAGTGTATTGTAAGATGAATCTGTGCCATCATATTGCTTTTGTGAGGGAAAACAAGATTCTGCGTATGGAGCTGCTGTCTGTCCATCCGCTTGTATAAACATGAGCTAGGCTAATTTTCCTGACAATAATGGGCCACATTACCCACAATCCTGAAGAGAAGGAATGTCCAGCCCCATTAGAGCGTGATGGCAAAGAGCACATATTTTGGTTATTTTGGGGCCTGTATTTGCTGTGAATGAATGTAATGGTGGTTCATTTGTTCAGGCTCAAGGAATCTTTTTCTTTCTTTCTTTCTTTCTTTCTTTCTTTCTTTCTTTCTTTCTTTCTTTCTTTCTTTCTTTCTTTCTTTCTTTCTTTCTTTCTTTCTTTCTTTCTTTCTTTCTTTCTTTCTTTCTTTCTTTCTTTCTTTCTTTCTTTCTTTCTTTCTTTCTTTCTTTCTTTCTTTCTTTCTTTCTTTCTTTCTTTCTTTCTTTCTTTCTTTCTTTCTTTCTTTCTAAACTATGAATTTTAGAAATATTTGAATATTTAATATTTGAATTTCATTATTTTTCAGTATTTTTGGCACATAGCATCTACTAGAATAACAAGCATCTAATCCCAAATTATTATATTATATTATATTATTTATGTATCTGTGTTTGTGTGTGTATGTGTATATATATATATATATATATATATATATATATATATATATATATATATATATATATATATATATATATATATATATATATATATATATATATATGTATATGTGTGTATGTGTGTATATATATATATATATATATATATATATATATATATATATATATATATATATATATATATATATATATATATATATATATATATATGTGTGTGTATGCTTTTCTTGCCATTTTGTTTCTCTCAGTTATGAATCTGAACAATTATGGCCAACCTTTTTATTTATTTATTTTTTTTTTAATTATTTTATTATATTTTTGGATTTTTTTGGCACATAACAAAAACGTTAATAATGTCATTTTCTTTTATTTATATGAAGTAAAATATGACTATATCGGTTTTTAGACACTTTTCTTGCATATTTTTCACCTTGTAGATGTTAAAGTAATTTTTGTGATAGACCCTTGCCTTCCCTGGTGAAAAGAAAAAAAAAGTACATTTCTATAATGTACTTAAATTGCTCTATTTTCATGCACTAATTTTGTACTTAATTTACTAAAAGTTCTTTAGAACATCTAAGTGTACTCAACTGTGCTATTTTGAGACAGCATGAAATATGGATGCTTTTAATATACTATCTTTGTATTTAAAACATTTATTTAGATACTATTTATAGCACATTTGAACCCATAGTGTATTACAAGTGGTAACTAAATACATTTTTTAAATACAGAGATAGTATATTAAAAACACATTTTAGTTCATATTTCATGCTGTCTCAAAATAGCACAGTTGAGTACACTTAGATGTTCTTAAGATTATCTTAAGAAGTACTAAAGAAGATTTTTTAGTATATTAAGTACAAAATTAGTGCATGAAAATAGAGCACTTTAAGTACATTATAGAAATGTACTTTTTTTTCACCTGGGTTGGTCTAATTGCATGTCTTTCAGTGTGCGGACAATTGTTTTTTTGGTAAAATATGACTGTGACATGATTTCATTAGATTTACTCATCTACTAGAATAACACAAGAGATGCTAACTTTGATACTGAATTTCGCACATTTCAATGTAATTTAAATTCATTATTTTATTTTTTTTATTTGAATTCTGCATTTTTATTTGATTTTATTAAATCCAGGTTTGCACTTCCACCTCAGCCTCCTTGGTGTTTGCTATAATTCATTACAGAAACTCTGCCCTAAACACATCCACTTTCAAGTCAAGGTACATCAGTCATTTTGGAGTGTGCTGACAGTAATTTGAGTCATGCGATTTTGGCACGAGGAATTGTCCATTACTTGTCATCAGGTCACGTGTGCTGTTTTGTTGTGTACTACAGGGGACTGTAGATTGTCACTGCGTATCCTGATAATAAGAGGGAGCTCAGTTAAAGCTCAGTCCATCTGTGTGGATTACATTTTATAGGAGATCTCTCACCCATGGGTCGAAGGTCGTTTGGATCTAAAAGCTTTTTAAAGACTTCCCCCACACTCAACTAGAGCTTCAGAAACTCTGAGCTTTGGAGACACTTCCCAGATCACACGCTTTATAAACTACACCACTTCTTCATTCCACAGCTCTTCCTGGTATGGAAAATGTATTCTGTGTTAAGACCTCTGTGTTGTGACCTGTCATGATCTTATCTACTTGCAGTTTCGCAGAGAGGATCAGATCAGATCTTATCTCCCTCACACTCTGCATATCTACAGGTCACTGAGGAGTTGAACTTTCTCCAAACGGGGATTGAGAGAGTTCTACTTGCCTGCGTGACTAGCAGTTTATCGATGTACATGTCATTGGTTGAAAGGTTTCAACATTCAACATTGGTTGAAAGGAAGACTTTCTTAATTGTACACTGAGAGTCATTCAGGGCCCCCAAAAGTATCTATCTACACATTTGTTTATTTGTTTGCATTTTATTTATTTATTTAAACATTTATTTATTAATTAATTTATTAATTTATTTCCATGTTTTTGTTTATTTACACATTTGTTTGTATTTACACATTTATTTATTTATGCATTTATTTTTTTCACATTATTTTCACATTTGTTTATTTAATTACGTTTTATTTATTTACATGACTGTTGGATTGTTTTCATATTAATTTACACGTTTGTATTTACACACTTATTTATGCATTTATTTTTTACACATTCACATTTGTTTATTTAATTACATTTTTTTATTTACATGACTGTTTGTTTTCATATTTATTTACACATTTATTTGTATTTACACATTTATTTATTTATTTATGCATTTATTTTTTACACATTATATTCACATTTGTTTATTTAATTACGTTTTATTTATTTATATGACTGTTTGTTTTCATATTTATTTACATATTTGTTTGTATTTATACCTTTATTCATTCATTTATTTTTTACGCATTTGTTTATTTACATATGTTTATTTACACATTTGTTTTTATTTATGCATTTGTTTATTTGTTCACACATTTGTTTTATATATTTGCTTATTTGCTTTTAAAATTTGTTTATAACATTCCAAGCGTGGCACACTCTATACTGTGTTTGTAGGATTTATTTTGTGTGTTATTATGAAACAATATGTCTGGTGGGGAAAACAAGTTTGTCAGAGACTCAAAGAGCAACTCTGAGTATGTTTTTGCTGCAAAACCTGGCCTTAGGCCATTTGCATGTCTTTGGGTTTGATCTTCAATTTTCAAAAGAAAAATACCATAACTCGAGAGGATATGCAAGTCAGAACTTTGACTCGACAGAATGAAAGCCTTTTCCACTTTGCTAGTAAAACTCTGACTTCCTCTTAAAATCAGCGCTTTACAGGACGGAAACAAAGCAACTCTAATGAACAAGCCTCTTCAGTGTTCAGCGCTTTAATGAAAACAGCCTCACTCCCAAAACCCTTTTGTGTTTTCTGTCCTCATCAGGCTCTAATTACCCCATTAATCCCTTGTTCTTTTTCTCTTCCTTTGTTTTTATTTCTTTTTTAGTTGAAATCCATTTGCTTGTAAGACTTTCAGTGGTAATAATCACTAGTATATGAGTCCAAACTGCCCCGGGCCTCTAAAACATAAAGATCAGAGGAGACTGTTCAGAAAAAAAATTATTGGAAAGAGGCAAGGAACATGAGGAAGTGATGAAGAGCATGCAGTACTGGGAAAAGGGAGAGTAGAGGGGAAAAAAATGCCTAAATGTGGGTGTTTTCCTGCCTGAAAGAGATTTAGCAGAAGATACTGTGGTGGCGTTGATACAGTATGTATGACCTGTCCACCTTCATGTACCGATCCTCTGAGCTTTTAATGGCTCACTTACAAGATCTGAGATCAGGACAGGGCGGCCGCTCTTGGCATACCCAGCAAATTTGGACCCAACAGTTGAGATCCAACATCCATTGGGATGCCATCTGTTTTGCCTTTTATTTGCAGAAACCTGCACACTCTAATAATGAAAAAGAAAGACACCAAATGTGAGAGAGGTTTTTTTTTTTTAAAAGCTGATTTTATCTCTCATTTAGTGTCTGTCTTTTTCATTAGAATGCGGCCTTCTTTTTGCTTTTTTTGTATTTGGATCTTTTTAGTCTGAGCACCTCATGTTGGAAGGCAAAGTGAGTTTCAGCTCGCGCTTTGGTTGCTCAGCAACAACAAAGCTGGAGAATCTCACGCAGCTAAAATGATCATCAGTAACGGTGTTCAGCCTGACATTGTTCAAACTGGAGTCGGACACTGATGGAAAGACTCAGGAAGAAGTTACAACTTTTAGACTGCATCTGGACATTTCTGAACGGTTAGTGGATAAATTTATGTAGTTGTTGTGGAGTTGATTCAACTCATCATGTTAATCGTACAAATCCAGAGTTGAATTGACCCTCGTTTGTGAAGCAGTCCGGCGTAAAATGACGGCATGGTAACAACACTCTACTACAACAACTCTTCCTCTTCTCTAAAGCAGCCCAACATGGCCTTATCCCCTTTGTTGCATGTTCTCGGGGGCGGGGTTTATGTAAATTTTAGGGTTGGTGATGTACACTAACCTGGGAAGAAGCTTGTTGTAGTCCCTTACCATCCGTTGGTTGTAGTCCTGAAACAGCGAATTCTTTAAAAGAAAATATCTCCCTTTGCATTGAAGTTTGAGCGTCGTAACTTTGCAGATGTTGTTTATGTTCAAACAAAGCTAAAAAAGTGAAATCAAAATCAACCACCCCTTTAAATCGCTCATAACATGAGAAATCAAATTTGCCTTGATCTTTTGACATATATGAGGTCTTTGTACCATTAAAACATCTCATGAGTTTCATAGCTTAAAAAGTCCTCCTTATACTGTGTCCTAACCAGACGCGACACTGCGACACGCGATAAAATATATATTTTCCAGTTTCTATTTTTCTGCGACATTGCGGCTGGAACAACACCACAAAGTATGAGAACGATAATCTCAGGTACTGTTTATGTACTTTATTTAATGTTAAAAGCATCTAATGTGAGTTTGAATATCATTTTGAGTTTTTATAGCCGTTCTGAAAGCAACAATTGACAATTTACCTCAGATTTTCAAAATAAATAAAAGGAAACAAGAACATTTAAACAAACTTTGTACAGACTTCAGAAGGATCCCAACCTTGGAAACTAGTGGATGGTTTATTTTAATGGCGTACCGGATTATGTTGGAGATTATATGTTTGTTCGGAGCATTTTGTTTTGTAAATGAGGCACAGTGTACTGGTGATTTAGAAAATAAACTTTTGTTGAAAGATGAAGCAGTCGGCTGTAGAAAATCTGACAGCAGCTGCATCACAAACCGTAAGTAAATGATTTCATAATGCTTTGTCTGTAAATGACTGTTTTAAAAGGATAATGTTTTCAAAACATTTACTCGAGTGGAATAGCCTGTGGGCGTTGATACTGTTTCCTATGCAGTGATGTTAGCCAATCATAACAGTGGCCTTTTACCAACAAGCCTCAAGAAGCCTTCCCTTAAAAATGGATGGTAAGGGTCAGAAAGAGGGTTGAAAATAAGTGTTTTTTTTATTTGTTTTGTTGTGCAAGACTTTATTAACATTATAAGTGAACCTAGAGAAACTTATTAAAATAATAATAATAATAATAATAAAAAATCCATGTCATGACCTCTTTGGTCATATTTAATCTTTTAAAGAAAAGTTTGATCTTTTCTGTACTTTTTTTTTTGTCCACTGAATATTTTTCTTAAATATGTCAACACCAAATTACACAATATAACTTATTAGGCCATTCATAAAACTTGAGCAGAGCAAATTTCCATGTAAATAGTTTTTAACACCATTCTTGCATATTCTTATCATATTTGAATGAATGGATTTACATAGATTTTTTTCATAAATGAGGCATTTAAGGTAAATAAGGACTATTAATGACACAGGAACATGTTAAACTACACAGAGCTCTATGTCAAGGCATCAATAAAACGATCACACATTTGTTTGGCAGATGTCGTGCATTACTGTCCTTCAGCTTGTGGTGGGCATTGATCCAGAGGCATTTTCTCTTGAATTATCTCACATCTGCAAAGTGGCATGAAATGTGGCAGAAAATTGATTTGTATGACATTACGTAATGCATGCAGCCTGTAGTAGAACATGCTGTCTTTCTCCCTAATGCACTCGTTCTTTCCTCCGTCCATTTCACGATTTTCGCTCTACAAAAAGAGTTGTAAAATAAATTATGAGCTGAGAGAAAGCGCACACTCGGGGGAGTTAACGTGACAGCTCTGAACTTGCCTTCAGAGGCTTTTAGTAGACGTGCTCTCACTCCTACAGTGCTGTGGCCAGTTTGATGATACGGTGTGTGTTTGTGTGCGAGTGACTCACTTCACAGCCCGCCAAACTCCCACAGGGCTCTGACAACTACACTGTGTGGGCATTTCCCATTGTAGTCAAACTAGAATGTGTATGGGTGTCTGTTTTTGTTTTTTGTGAGTGTGTCTTGGTTTGTGTTTATATGTGTGTTGCAGTGGTTTTTAAACGCCCTTTTCGGGGTTGCCAGGTCCTCCTCCCTTTTCGCAGACATGCATTGTGGGGTGAATCTCACAAAATAACATGCCCAGGTTATGTTTTTTATGTTGTGTTTTAGGACCAATTTATAAGATTTTTGTTGTTGTTGTTGCAGTGTGTCATTTAAGCTCTTTTAAAGGATTAGTCCACTTTTAAATAACATTTTCCTGATAATTTACTCACCCCCATGTCATCCAAGATGTTCATGTCTTTCTTTCGTCAGTCGATAAGAAATTAAGTTTTTTGACCAGTTTCGCCAGTTTCGTTTTTTTCCGTAAGTAGAATAGGGAAGGCGTAGGACATACAGCATAAGCTTTTTGAAGTATACGGAAAGCGAAAGCATGTACAAGGCGATCATTTGTGTTTATAAATCATATACAGTTGTGTTTTTTTTTTTTTCGAAAATGACTGATTGTTTAGCTAAATAAGACCCTTATTCCTCATCTGGTATCGTTTAAAGCCCTTTGAAGCTGCACTGAAACTGTAATTTTGACCTTCAGCCGTTTGGAGTCCATTGAAGTCCACTATAAGGAGAAAAATCCTGGAATATTTTCATCAAAAACCTTAATTTCTTTTCGACTGAAGAAAGAAAGACATGAACATTTTGGATGACATGGGGGTGAGTAAATTATCAGGAAAATTTTATTTGAAAGTGAACTAATCCTTTAATGCAACACCCATTAAATATGAAGTATGCATCTTGTTAATTTGTTGCGCTGTTAGAGGGTTAGTTCACCCAAAAATTAAAATTTTGTCATTACTCATTACTCATGTCGTTCCACACCCATCAGACCTTTGTTCATCTTCGGAACACAAATGAAGATATTTTTGATAAAATCCGATGGCTCAGTGAGGCCTCTATTGACAGCAAGATAATTAACACTTACAAGTGCCCAGAAAGCTACTAAAAACAACCTTTTATATTATAAAGTGACAAAAATACTTTTTGTGCACAAAAAAACAAAATGTTGACTTTATTCAACAATATCTAGTGATGGCTGATTTCAAAACACTGCTTAATGAAGCATCGAAGCTTTAGTTTTAGAGGTTCGGAGAGCATATCAAACTGCCAAAGTCACGTGAACTGTTGAAATTGCAAAAACACTTATGACGTAACGAAGCCTCGTTTACTGAAATCACATGACTTTGGCGCTCCGAAGCACTGATTCGAAACAAAAGATTCGTAAGCTTTGAAGCTTCATGAAGCAGTGTTTTGTAATCAGCCATCACTAGATATTGTTGAATAAAGTCGCTATTATTTTGTTTTGTTTTTTGGCACACAAAAAGTATTCTTGTCGCTTCACAACATTAGTCACATGAACTTTTTTTTAAAATGTGTTTTTAGTAGCTTTCTGAGCGTTGAAAGTGTTAATTATTTT
Source organism: Megalobrama amblycephala (assembly GCF_018812025.1). Lineage (NCBI taxonomy): Eukaryota > Metazoa > Chordata > Actinopteri > Cypriniformes > Xenocyprididae > Megalobrama > Megalobrama amblycephala. The sequence goes on along the minus strand of NC_063061.1, from coordinate 27,222,595 downwards.
GCTGGCAATGCAGGCCTCACTGAGCCATCGGATTTTATCAAAAATATCTTAATTTGTGTTCTGAAGATGAATGAAGGTCTTACGGGTGTGGAACGACATGAGGGTGAGTAATTCATGACAGTATTTTCATTTTGGGGTGAATTAACCCTTTAAATAAATCATTGTACAAAAATGATTGTATTACAATATAGTGAAATGTGTCCACTATTGAGAAAAATGGGAATTACTTATTGTGGTATTTTATGTTTATTTATTTAGTGTACCTATTTATTTTTACTTTATTTTATTTATTTATTTTATATTTTTGTAATGAATGATGGATTTTGACATTACCTTTTTTCTTCTGATTTTTTTAAATTAATTAATTAATTAATTATTTTTTTATTTAATTTTGTGGATCCTCACCTCTTGTAAAGACAACACAATGTTACTTTGTAGCTCACAAACACCCAGTGATGGTCCAGGTCAAGAATGCTGTTTATTTGTCTATATTTCCTCCATGAGCAGGTGGTTTCATTTAAGTCAGTGGACTGGTTGGTTCACCGAATTTATCCAACTGTTTACACATCTTCTAGTGTTTCGGAAAAAGGCGATCAGTAACATTTTTGTCTCTTTACGTGCAGCTGTTCGATTGCTTTACATAATTGTCATTGTTTAAAAGTTTCACTCAAGGTTGAACTAAATGTTTACTGAAGAGAGCAGTCAGTCAAGCATAAGACGAAAGCTTCATTGTTGTGATGAGTTTTGTACTCTGCCTTTCCGAAACTCCTGGCTTGAGAAATCCTTCAGGAATTCTGTTAATGCTAAATATGCAGCATTGAGTAACTGAAGTGCATGGACTTGATTTTCTGGTCTTGACAGACTTGTCAAATAGTGCACAGAGGTAGCACACCACACATGGGGGATGCTGTCAAGTTTCAGGCATAGTTTAGATAGTGACGTAATGTACACACACATACACAGAGTAAAGCTGAGTCAATGATTCAGAGTTTCCTACCTGAGCTTGGTCTGGAAATGCAAACAGGGGAATAATTTGACTGAGAATACACAGACAGGGACTATAGTATTTCTTAAGGTGAAAATGATAGAACAACCTAATAAAATAATTTAATTTAACAAATAATTAAATTATTTAATAAAAATGTACAATAGCCAGAAATGAAATAATTTGCTTTCCAATGATAGTATCTTTAAAAATATTAAAGGCTGATCAGTATTCCTCAGTTCTGACACTTCTTAGTCCAGAGCCATGTTAACATTTATTGGGTCAGCCTGGAGTGGTTTTATCAGGTTTGAGGCCTTAATTGTAAAGGTTCTGACGGATGAAATGACTGCCATATGTTGTTCATACAGTTCCTCTGTGCTTTTGAGGAGCTTCAGTGGAGTAGTAATAGTTCTACTGTAGACTCGATGTACTTTACTGGATTAGTGATCAGATATTGTGCTGTATTCGGGCTGTATAGTGTATTTGTGTAGTGTATAGTGTAACATTTTCCAGCATTTTCAATCTCACTTCTAATCCATACTGCAATCCAGGTCATATTGATAAAAGTTGGGTGTCATTTAATTTTTACCCAAAGGCCTTCAGCTTCACTGCTGGTCACATACCTTCATTTGAGATCATAAAACATGGTACGTGTAAGAACACGATTTACACTACATGCATGTTACCAAAACGCATACCAAAAGGCTACACGTTTAATTACTGTATGAATATTTGGAAGCTCTTTAGAGACTCCCTCATCACATTTCTGAACTCCCATCAGTGCTCATGATGATGGAAATAATCTGGAATACAGCTTCCAGCAACATCTGTGTTTACTATGATAATAACAGACCATGTCTGAGAATATTAGGGTCAGTTTTCTGATTTGATGTGTCATGGGGACATAGAAGTGGTTTCTAGTAGTGTTTTTTTTTTCTCTGGACATGATTTAAAGGTCTGTTAGTGTGACAGGATTGTTCTTTTTAATAATAAAAAAGATGAAAGCAGAGCTGTCCCTGATTTTCTCAAGAAATTGCTAGAATCGGCAGGTTAACTCTAGTATTTGAATGTGCTGTGCTCCGTTCTTACATAATGGAATTTACAAGAATTTGAATTTTATTGTTTTTTGTTTTCTTTTTTGTGAATTTCCATTTTCAGATCCCCTGCACACTCACAGAAGGTACCACAGCGACTACAGCTCGTCCAGTGAAAGCCCCTCGGTGGCATCATCAGACCCCGACTACAGACAAGGTTGTACTAATGACCTCATCAATTTTTTTTTTTTTAAATATATAAAGTACACTCTAAAAAAGTGTGTTGGCTTAACGAAAAAAAAATGCATCAATTTTGTTGAGTTATGACAGCTTTGAGTGAATTTACATTAAACCTACAATCTACATTGAGTTAGAGGAAAAAAATTTAAAACTGAATACTCAAAAAAAAGAAAAGAAAAAAAAGAAAAGTTGCTCCAACTATCAGAGTTGTTGCCCTGGAACCTATTAATGTTATCTTTTTCAGTTCAAATCAACAGCTATCATAGCACATGTTAGCATAACTTATCTAACATGTATATTTAAAGGTGCCCTAGAATTAAAAATTGAATTTATCTTGGCATAGTTAAATAACAAGAGTTCAGTACATGGAAATGACATACAGTGAGTCTCAAACTCCATTGTTTCCTCCTTCTTATATAAATCTCATTTGTTTAAAAGACCTCCGACGAACAGGCGAATCTCAACATAACACCGACTGTTACGTAACAGTCGGTATCATTAATATGCACGCCCCCAATATTTGCATATGCCAGCTCATGTTCAAGGCATTAGACAAGGGCAGTCAGTATTAACGTCTGGATCTGTGCACAGCTGAATCATCAGACTAGGTAAGCAAGCAAGGACAACAGCGAAAAATGGCAGATGGAGCAATAATAACTGACATGATCCATGATAACATGATATTTTTACTGATATTTGTAAACTGTCTTTCTAAATGTTTCGTTAGCATGTTGCTAATGTACTGTTAAATGTGGTTAAAGTTACCATAGTTTCTTATTGTATTCACGGAGACAAGACTGTCATTATTTTCATTATTAAACACTTGCAGTCTGTATAATTCATAAACACAACTTCATTCTTTATAAATCTCTCCAACAGTGTGTAATGTTAGCTTTAGCCACGGAGCACTATCAAACTCATTCAGAATCAAATGTAAACATCCAAATAAATACTATACTTACGCGATTAGACATGTTGCATGACGAACACTTTGTAAAGATCCATTTTGAGGGTTATATTAGCTGTGTCAACTTTGTTTATGCACTGTTTAAGGCAAGCGTGAGCTCCGGCGGCGGGGAGCGTGAGCATTTAAAGGGGCCGCAGCCTGAATCGGCGCATATTTAATGATGCCCCAAAATAGGCAGTTAAAAAAAATTATTAAAAAAAAATCTATGGGGTATTTTGAGCTGAAACTTCACAGACACATTCAGGGTACACTTTAGACTTATATTACATCTTTTAAAAAGACGTTCTACGGCACCTTTAATGTTAATTTAATTTAAAGTAAGATATTACTTGCCTCTGGCATTAGGGCAGTCATTGCATGTAGAGTTAATGTAGTGTTTACCTTCATGTATCTACTCTTCAGCACAACGGTAACCACAAAACTTCATTACAGAGACTCTTTTAAATGTCAAACATAACAGTGTTAAACACTAACAGGTCTTTCCCTTCACTAAAAACAAATAAATTAACACTTAATTTCAACATTTATTCTCCTTATCCAGTCTTATGCAAAGCATGATGGGAACTAGAAATCCACTGCCTAATTTCTGAAGTTATCAAGATAATTTCATTAAGTTAACACAACCAAAAAAAAAGAAAGCCAATTAACACAGAAATTTGAGTTTAAATTACAGACGATATTAAGTTGATGATTAGCATTATTATGTCAACAGTATTGTACAAAATAATGTTTGCAACTTAAAATGTTTAATTAAAACAATAAATTAGAATTTTTAACTTGCAACCATGGATTTAGTAGTGGTAACAGGTACCCTTAGTTACTTTTTAGGGTTTATTTCTTTTACTTGAATCGATATAAAAAAATAGATTGTATGGCCCTACATTTCATTGAGGGGACATAAACATTTTTGATTTGCATATTACTGTACCATGCAAGGCACATACTTCACATGCATTAGTTTCACAACGTTTTTTGTACACAAACAGCCAAGAAGCCAGAAGATCTGAGGCGGTTCAGTTCTCAGGTCGGCCTGTCAGAGCATGACGCCGTTTCACTTAGCAGTGCACAGAGACACAGGTATTCACTATTTTTCTCTGATGTTTCCTGGTTTGTGTTGATCAGTCATGCCTGTCCTGTCTGTATTGACACCTTCTTGAGTTCTTTTGTGGTTGTGGACCCAGGCCCAAGTTAATGATAATCTAAACCCTTCCTGAGTTCATTTCCTCTCATCCTGTTCAAGTTTAGTTCTGGTTACAAGAACTGCAGTACTCTGTGTGTGTGTGTGTGTGTGTGTGTGGCTTCAGTTAGCTATACTTTGGGACAAAATTGTCCCCAGAAACCTCCCTATGGAGATGTCCCCAGATATGTGATGTAAATATTTTCTCTCACTTTTAGGAATAAGGTTTGGGTTAGTGTTTAGTTTTGTTATTAGCTTTATGTAAACGAACACATGCAGACATCCCACTCCGTAAAAACCCATTTTCACAAAAAACACATCTTAATACCAGGTGGAAACAGGCTTTCTCTTTTGCCCACTCGATTTCCAGAATATTCTAAATAACTTGCTATAAAGTATTTTATATTAAATCTAGTAATGTCAACAGGTTTCCGTAAAAGGAAGTATGCAATGCGCCTGGCTCACTAATATAACTTCTAATGCCTGTTTGTGTGTACTATTCAGATTATGGATAAAGTGTGCTACTTATAAATATATGGAAAAATGTTTTATAAAAGAGTGATTTTTTTCTGGCAGTGAAGGGGTGAGAATTTAAATATGTCATCACCACTGTCATAAACATAAACCAGGCCAGTCTACGTTAGATACTTTGCACTTTGATATCCCACTGTTTTTCCTTGTTCTCTGCCTATTAACAGCTGTTCCAGTCTTCTTCCAGCAGCCTTTGTTACATTTTATTCTTATTATCCCTGGCAACCCCCCAAAAGTCAGTGTAAATACTGTAAATACTTCCATCTAAAGTGTTTCTCATTGAGGCAGTGATTCTACTCCTCCCTCTGCTGGTTAACCAGATGAACTACCCTGTTCTTTCCTGAAGTAGATGTTGGCAGTTGGCAGTTGGCAGTGGGCAACGGTTGCCAGGTGTTGCTGTTGTGTAGAGCAGGTTTTGGGCAGAGTACAGTAATTGATTCCCTGAGGATGCTCAGGGCGCAGAGCTGCACCATAGGTCACCTATGGCAACCAGCTGGCTCTGCCATTGGATGGCATGCAAGTGTGCTGACATAACGCATAACACTTCATGCTAATTTAACTAACAGTGTTAGTTGTCTTATCCATCCTATTATCTTAAAGTATAAAGGATAACTTTTTACAACTTGTTCTGATTTGGATATTGAAATGTGCTGATATTTTAATTACAGAAATAAACACACACGTTGGGTTTTATGGGGACGAGTTTTATACTGTACAAACTGTATATTCTATCCCTTAACTCTAGCCCTAGCCCTAGGCCTAAACACAACACTCACAGAAAGCTTTCTGTTTTTTTACATTTTCAAAAAACATAACAAACAAACAAACAAAAAGTAGTTTGATTTATAAGCTGTTTTCCTCAAGGGGACTAATAAATGACAAGATCAAACATTTCTGGAATTACTATATATGAATAAGTGTATGTAAGCAGAATGAAAATGCACTGAATTACAACACTAACATAAACGTCATACCGGTTTTGCCATGTGTCAAGACTTTTTGAGGCGGGTCAGGATGAGTTATTGGGCACAGAACTTCTGATCCAGCGTCAGGAAGAATTGCACAGGCTTCAGGCCCGGCTGTCCAGAGCCTCTGCCTACCCCGGCGAAGACCCGCGCACCTCCATACTGGACCTGGCGGAGCCCCTTCATAGCAGTCCTTTGGAAACAGGCCTCCATCCACGCAAATCTAAAGTAATACAGTGCTGCAGAATTCAAATTGAATTCACATTGTACAAGCTAATGTTAATGCTGAAAGATAGTTGAACTGAATTCAGGTTGAATTCAAATCTAAAGTAATACAGTGCTGCAGAATTCAAATTGAATTCACATTGTGCAAGTTAATGTTAATGCTGAAAGATAGTTGAACTGAATTCAGGTTGAATTCAAATCTAAAGTAATACAGTGCTGCAGAATTCAAATTGAATTCACATTGTACAAGTTAATGTTAATGCTGAAATATAGTTGAACTGAATTCAGGTTGAATTCACTTCATTCATTTTACATTGTGAATAATCAAAAAATACCATAATCCAGTTTATCTGGATTCAGATTGACTTTACTTTTGCTTTGTGACATTCACACCATAACTTTTAAGAATAAATCGCATTCAACTGAGTTCTTATTTCTTGATTTATCTGGATTTAGTAGTTTTAGTAAAGGAGTCAACTGAACCCTGACTGAATTCAGTTTATGCAAGTTACAGAAATAATGACGAAGGATAAAGTAATGTAATCTGATTATGATTGAATATTCTTAAAGCAAATTTAGTTCAGAATTTGCTTTATGCATGTTGCTTTGTGAATTAGATAACATAATCCAGTTCATCTGAATTCACATTGAATTCACTTTAGCTCTGCATCAGTTCATATTTACCTTATGCAAGTTTTGTTCAAAGCACAAGAAAAGAAATCAAGATCAACAAAATTTAATTCAGATTATGCAAGTTATAGTGTGAATGATGCAAACATAAAATAATTCAGTTTGACTTCAGATTATATGTTACATTGCAAATGATGTAGAGTTTTTTTATATTTTAAAGCAGAATCAGATTTTGCTACTTAAACTATGTTCAACTTAAGGTCTCTGTGGGATGTTTGAAAAAAACAAAACAAATGTTTGTGTTGTAGAATTTGTTTGGCCCTGAGTTTGTGAGGATGAGCAGTGAGCCAACTGTGGTTTTAAGCGTGCCTTCGTCCATAATGGTAAGACAGCGAAACTGCTTTGCTTTGTGCTGCTACATGTTTGTGTATATATGTATGCATTATAATTTTTGCATGTTTTGACAGAACAAGCGTGGGAAGGTGGAGGAGAGTCCGAGAAAGGTGGGGGTGGTCTTACTGAATGGGCAGAAGTTGGAGCTGTGTTGTGATGTGAAGGCGGTCTGTAAGGACGTTTTAGACATGGTTGTAGCTCACATTGGACTGGTGGAGCACCATCTCTTCAGCCTCGCCTACCTTAAAGGTGGATAAAACGTCTTTCTTTTAAACTGTTATTAAATGCATCAAATTCCTTTCCTTACCTTTCTGCCCACATTATTTTCTTGTATACCTGTCTGTCTAAAACATAAAAAAGGCTGACACTTTGTGGAATTGAAAGTTCTTTGGTTTTTGTTTTGATGAGAATTGCAATTTCCTTCACAGTTTTGTGTATTCCTCAGTATTTGTTTAGTGTAGATGAAAGCACCATGCTGCATTTATGTATATCTCATCAATCCTGCGTCATTTAATTTTAAATGATATTTAGGTAGATTTTCCCTGAAATGTCAACAGTTACTGGTACATGTTCGGGTGAACAGAGTTATTTGATTATGAAGTGTGTAAATACGACAGAATAAATAATTCTGTTGTTCTCATCCTGACATGCTACCCCTGCATGACTCCTCTAGTTACGGCTCTAATGGACACGGGTGGTTTGTGTCCACAGATGGTTCATTAAGTCCTCTGACTCATGCCTCCCAAGCCAAAAGCTTTGCTTGTCATGCTGCATTGAACTCTTTTAGCATAATGTGTTTGTTTTTCTTATTTTATTTTTTCCTTTTTTTTAGATGACGAGTTCTACTTCGTCGAACCCGATGCCAAACTTTCAAAGGTGGCACCTGATGGTTGGAAGGATGACCCTAAGAAAAAGAAAATAGATGTCAATTTTAATCTGTTTCTGCGTATCAAGTTCTTTCAGGATGATGTCAATCTGATACAGTAAGAGCTCAGAGGTTGTCTGACAACAACTGCAATCGGGGTCCAAAATATTGTAACTTGCTGGCTGATCAGTTGCTATTTTCTGAATTGTGAAATAACGCATGCACTATCAGAAATGTATCTAGAAAGCCAAATGTTTTTTTTTTTTCCAATTTTCATTTTATTTTTGCAACTCCAGAACTTCATGTGGTGACACGTTTCTTTTGTTAGGCCACTACAAAGAAAAGCTAAAGCGATTTACAGTGGGTCTCAAAAGCTTTTTTTTTTTTTTTTTTTCTCACTGCAACATAATTAAGTAGTAGTTATATAGTTTCCAATAGTAAAACAAAACATATTTGTGTAAACATATTGTATAAAATACTTATTTTCTTTATCCACCTTTGCTCACACTTAAATTTAGACCTTGATTGCAGTGTTCACTCATACATGCCCAAACATGTGCTGGTGTTCAGTGTTACTTGCTGTTTTAGTGTATTTCATGCACAAGTGCAGTGATATGGATAAACATATATATATATATATATATATATATATATATATATATATATATATATATATATATATATATATATATATATATATATATATATATATATATATATATATATATATATATATATATGGTGAAACTGTACAGTTAAAAATCTAATTTTTGTAAATTCAAGCTGAATTTTTAACAGTTCTTGTACAGTTGTTGTAACTGTAACAATATAAAACAACATAAAAATATGTATGCTAGCTCAGTAAAAGTATTTATTTCTTTAAAAAAAATTCTTACCAACCCGTCTTTTGAATGGTTGTGCATCAATAAATGTATTATCCAGTAAAGCCAAATTAATTAAGGTTTTTATTTATTTATTTTTTTTATAACATAGACACACGTTGACGAAACACCAGTACTATTTGCAGCTGCGGAAGGATATCCTAGAGGAGCGGGTACGCTGTGACCTTGAAAATTCCATGATCTTGGCGTCTCTGGCACTGCAGGCAGAGTTTGGGGACTATCAGACTGAGGTACAAATGACATGGAAAAAAAATAGAGAAATATTTTGTCAGGATGTTTGAAAATTGCAATGCAATTAGTGTAAATTATATTGTATTAGTGTAAATAGTGTTTTTTCATAGATTGTTGTGGCCAACTGAAAACTTTACCTTATTTATGTATTTAACTCTCTCTTCTGTCAGTACCACTCAAGTGTTTTGTAGCTAAAAATAGCATTTTTGTAAAAAAAAAATTAAAATAAGATTTTAAAGCAGAGATTGTTTTGACCATCTGAACATCATATTAAATCTCACAAATAATGGTTCATTATTGCCACCAATGGCTCCATGAAGAACATTTAGAACCTTTCCATTGCATGATGTTCTTCAGAAAAAAATGGTTCTTTGAGGAACTCAGAATGGTTCTTCCATTGCATCGCCATGAACAACTCTTTTGAAACCTTTAAGTTTAACAGTGTTCAGTACATGTTTTCTCCTTCATGTTCCATCAGCTCCACGGAAAGACATATTTCCGGACAGAACACTACCTCCCCGCTTCAGTGCTGGATAAGATCGATCAGACCACCATTAAAGAAGAGCTACCCAAACTCCACAGCTCGTACTACAATGCTTCGGAGCAGGAGGCCGAGCTCGAGTTCCTCAAGGTCAGGAATTAAATGATGAAACCCATCAGTCCTGCATTCTAGGCAGAGCTTCCTGATTGGCCAAATTTCTGTAATTGACTGGAATAAACATAATTGCTGCAATCTGTTTTCCCTCAAATTCTCTCGATTACAGCAAGATCAAAAGTTGTTCTTGGAACTTTGTTGTACTCATTTACAGACATGAATTGTTTGTTCTTTTTTTCATGAGATAAGGACAGTAAAGTCAATAATTTTGAATAAACTGACTTAATTTGAATGTGCTCTATTTCTTTTCCTAATAGCTGTTGTTGTAGTCTGCTTGTGATTAGATCTGTCTCATCATTTCTCTGTAATGTAAAGGTGTGCCAGAGACTGCCAGAATATGGAGTTCACTTCCATCGCGTGCTTCCTGAGAAGAGATCCCTGACTGGCATCATGCTGGGCATTTACTCGAAGGGTGTCCTCATCTTCGAGGTCCTGAATGGAAATCGGACCCCTGTGCTAAGGTTCCCCTGGAGGGATACCAAGAAGATCTCTTTCACAGTAAGATTTTGCATGTTTACGTTTGGTGATAATCGCACAGCTGTGTTGGAGTTCCCAGAAAAAAAAAGCCAAAGAAGTTCAGCTTCAGGCTGTTTTACAAGGAATCCTTTATGTGGAGTGTCAGGGTCACACCTCTCATGTGTTTCTCTGTGGCAGAAAAAGAAGATTTGCTTGCAGAACACTTCGGACGGGATCAAACATCTGTTTCAGACAGACAGTCAGAAGACCTGCCAGTATCTGCTGCACCTGTGCTCGGCCCAGTACAAATTCCACCTGCACATGAAAGCCAGACAGAACAACCAAGAACTGCAGGACCTGGGTGAGATAGAAAGCAAACAAAAATGGAAACAGAAAGTGAACATTCATTTTAATTTTTTAGTTTTTATGAAGCTGTAAAAGAGCAAGAAACAGCATAAAAAAAAAAAAAAAAAATATATATATATATATATATATATATTTTTTTTTTTATATATATATAATATATAGTTATATATTTCAATTTTAAACATGAATTTAAGTTATTTTTTTTGTTAATGATTTCTATTTTTAGTTGGTTAAATAGTTTTATTCAGCAAGAATGCATTAAACCGATCTTTCAAAGAAACAAACAACAACAAAGAAAAAACATTACCAACCAAATAACCATTGAATTTACTATGAATTTTCGTTTTACATATTTATTTACTTGGTATCAAAATGTTATAATATTAAACAAATCTTTTTTTTGTGTTTTAGAATTTAGAAGATGATCATTTTAAAGTCTTTAACCAGATATTTCAGAATTTACCTCTGATATTCTGAAATATTTGCTTCAAAAAGAAAACAACTCTAGGCAGAGTTTTAGGGATAAACCCCTAGTGATTAAACAAAATGAGAAAATACCAAGGAAAAGTTCCTTTGAAATATAAGAGACCTTGGGAAATAAAGAAGGGTTTCAAAAGGCCCATCCTCCTCAGTTTGCTCTTCAAAGTATTGGCATTAAACTTTAAATTTCCAGGGTTAAAATTGCTCTATAGGGTCAATACAAGCCATAATGTAGAACCTTTCTTGGCTGTGTAGAAGCCAAAAATGGCATGCAAGCTGAAGCATGGCTTTAATTTTTGCATTTCGCATGTTTTTTACTATCTTCTATAATTTCTTCCCTGCAGAGAACTCTCCTCTGAGCAGTCTGCAGTACACTGATGGGATGGGTGCAGTTAGTCTGTCCCCCAGCACTGACCCTGAACTCTACAAGAGGATGTCCTACTCTGAGATGTCGCTCAGCAAGAGTTCATCGGGACGGATCTCTGTCCTACCTGAGCCGCCCTATCCGGGGTTCAGCAGCAGCTCCAACCCCAGGATGAAGAGTCGTTCCCATCATAACCTGGGTCAGCTGCCTGAATCTCCAGAGCACAGGATGGTGCCTTTCAGTAGCCAATCACAGAGCGGCATGGCCCGATCACAAGTTCTTGCATCATCACACCAGCGTGCAAGCTCCGACACGGACTCCATCGCTGTCACCAGACAGCAAGAAAGGTGAGAGACACGTTCAGTCATCTGAAAGCTGAATAAATAAGCTTTCCATTGATGTATGGTTTGTTAGGATAGGACAATATTTGTCCGAGATAAAACTGTTTGAAAATCTGAAATCTCAGAGTGCAAAATATTGAGAAAATCACCTTTTAAAGTTGTCCAAATGAAGTCCTTAACAATGCATATCCACTCACAAAAATATATTTTTGATATATTTACAGTAGGAAATATCTACTTTACAAAATATCTTTATGGGACATGATCTTTACTTAATATCTTAATGATTTTTGGCATCTATAAAAATAGATCATTTTGACCCATACATTGTATTGTTGGCTACTGCTACAAATACACTCGTGCGACTTATGACTGAATGATTTTGTGGTCCAGGGTCACATATACCCGTCTCACTCTCCTCTTCTGCTGTAGCTTGTTTTATGCTGCTTGTATGCTGCTTTGCTATGCTTTGTTTTACGATATCTTTACACCCGTCTCCAATGTCTCTGTAAACCTATCTCACTCTCCTGATCTTGTACAACTTATGTGATGATGTCTAATAGATGATAACTTATCTTACAATGTCTTTTCACCCGTCTCACTCTTCTGTTCTGCTGGAGTTTGTCTTTGTACCCGTCTCACTTTCCTTCTCTATTTTTTATTATTTTATTTTTTTTTACAGTACTTTATACCCATCTAGCTCTCTCTGAGATGGTTTCTCTTATGGCTTTAAAACTGTGTCAAACTGCTGCTCTGCTGCTGTTTGTCTTGACTCTCGTTTCGCTCTCCTATTTTGCAATGATTTTTCTTATGATATCTTTACATCTGTCTCCTTCTGCTTGGTTGTAGTTTGTCTTGTAATAGTCTTTATGCTTGTCTCACTCTCCTGTTCTGCTGGAGTTTGTTTTATGATGTCTTTGCACCCCTCTCACTCTCCTGATCTGATTCAGTTTCGTATTATTTCTTTACACTTCTCATTCTCCCAATCTGCTGTTTTTGCTTTACAGTGTGTTTACATCCATCATACACTTCTGCTTTACTGCAGTTTGTCTTATGCCTTCAGACCTGCCTCACTCTCTTGATTAGCATTGTGTGCCTTTTAATGCCTTTACAACAATCTCTCACTCTCCTTTTTATTGTAAATTTTTTGTAAGAAAAATATTTACACCCACCTCACTCTCTAGCTTTGTTTTAGCTTCTCCTTCTGTAGTTTCTCTTGTAAATAATGACTTTACGTCTGTCTCACTCTCCTAATCTTGTACAATTTGATTTGTAAAGTGCTGCTTTTAATCTTTACACCCATTTTACACTCAATTTACAATGTCTTTACACCCGTCTCACTCCACTAATCTGCTGTAGCTTGTCTTCTAAACAGTGGCGTTTTGCTAGTCTACTGTGGTTTGACTTATGTCTTTATACTTGTCTTACTCTCTTTCTCTGCTTCTTTTTTGTTTTTTTTATACCTGTCTCACACTCCTACTCATCTGCAGTTTATTTTCTAATGTCTTTACGCCTGTCGCACTCTCCTTTTTTGCATTTCTGTGTTGCTCTGTCAGCTTGCCACTGAGCTGCCTGGGGCCAACAGCATTAATCAGCTCTCAAGGGAGACAGACAGTCTCTGTGCATGTGAGAGTGATATTCTTAAAGCTCTGTTTGCACATGTTTGCAACCATTTTATAGTCCTGTGAAGATAATTGTAATCTTTTACACTCAGTAGTGCACTAATGCAAGCTCACAGGAACAGTGCTCTTAGGGTGGGTGAAGTCCCGATTTAAGCGATTGTAATCAAGTACATCTTTATGAATTGAGCATATAACTTCAGTTTATAAATATGCAGTTTTACTTTCTGGCATATTATGAAAATAACTGCATTTTTTCAACTGGATGTATTTGCCTTTGCACTGATTTTCATTTACTTTTTTCCCCTGTGTCAGCAGTATGTTCAGCACCACGGTCACTGACAGTCCCCGCTGGAGCCCCAAAAGCTTGAAGAAAGAGTCTGACTCTTCCTCCTGTGAGGACACGGGACAGGCGTATGTCGTAGGTGAGGTCAATGAGACACGACCAGCTGTTTCTGTCTTATCTTCACTTGCACCTGCCTGGAAAATGGCTCATCACCCTCAAAGAACATGTCTTTCTGCTTTTGAACTTTCTTTTGTCGTCTCTAACTTCCTTACTTTATAGCGTCTCTCTTCTGATGGTCTGTCAGGATAGTGGGCGGAATCTGTCTCTGCATCTCTCTGTGGAGTCAGGGGCTGTCTGCCTCTTTCGTTTTATCTTTTTAACAGCTCTCTCCCTTGGTTCCCTCACTGATCTTTTCATTTTACTTCTCCATTTCATCTCATCATCCGCTGTCAGATCAGAGAGAGCAGCAGTCCAAATCCTCTCAACATCTTCCTCCACATGTAGAGAGATGTCATAAAGAGATTACAGTCTGAATTTGTGCACTTGTACATGCATGTATTAAATGTCAGAGCATAATACAATCCTTTTATATATAAAAAAGTGATTTTTTTCATGGCAAAGAATTGTTTTTGGGTAACATGACAGCAAAATGTACCCTGTTTGCTTTATTTCAACCATGTTCTTGGTTTTATTGTCCACAGGTAATTTGGTGCACATTAATCCAAAGAAAGACATTTTCCTTTTTGGGTGACATAAAAAAAAAAAAAAAACTCCTCTTACTTTTCAAACTCTCCATTATGGTATGTAACACCATGATCCAATCAATTCCAAGTGGCAGTTGACTTGGACATACATGCCAAAACTGTTTCGTGTTATCTTTAACCATGATAAAATCATTATTATTGTTTAAAAATGACAATATAAGACACCAGTCTTCAATAAATATTTTATTAATAGTAACAATAATTAAGTAGCATTAGTGTAATGTTATATTGTAGCTACACTATTGTTTAATAGATTTGGGTAAGTTAATCTTTTTTTTTTTTTGAGAGAGAGAGAGAAATCTGCACTTATGCTGCACTTATTTGAACAAAAATGAAATATTATCACAATTTAAAAGAACTGTTTTCTATTTGAATATATTTTACAATGTAATTAATTTATTCATGTGATGCAAAGCTGAATTTTCAGCATCATTCAGTGTCACATGATCCTTCATAAATCCTTCTAATATGCTGATTTGCTGCTCAAGAAACTTTTCTTATTATTATCAGTGTTGAAATCAGTTATGCTGCTTAATATTTTTGTGAAAACTGATACATTTTCTTTTAGGATTATTTGAATAGAAAGTGTAAAATAACAGCATGTATTTGAAATAAAAATATTTTGCAACATTCATTAATTTCTTATATTAAA
The DNA here is from genome assembly GCF_018812025.1 of Megalobrama amblycephala. Taxonomy (NCBI): domain Eukaryota; kingdom Metazoa; phylum Chordata; class Actinopteri; order Cypriniformes; family Xenocyprididae; genus Megalobrama; species Megalobrama amblycephala. Next base: position 27,207,467 of record NC_063061.1, on the reverse strand, counting down.
AAAAAATCTTCCTAACCCCAAACTTTTGAATGGTAGTGTATATTTTGAGGCATTAATATGAAATTCACTTTATGTGCAGTCACACGTGTGTGTGGGATATTATACTCAACCAATCAGAGTCATACTCTCAATTTTATAAAATATAAAAATAGCAAATGAAACACCCAAAATGGCTAAAATTTGCCAACATTAAGAGTACATTAATGTATTTAAATAAACAATTTAAAGGTGCCCTAGATTCAAAAATTGAATTTACCTTGGCATAGTTGAATAACAAGAGTTCAGTACATGGAAAAGACATACAGTGAGTCTCAAACTCCATTGTTTCCTCCTTCTTATATAAATCTCATTTGTTTAAACGACCTCCGAAGAACAGGCGAATCTCAACATAACACCGACTGTTACGTAACAGTAACAGTATACCCCAATATTTGCATAATGCCAGCCCATGATCCCAACATTAGGAAAGGCATTACACAAGGGCAGCCAGTTCACGTCTGGATGTGCACAGCCGAATCATCAGACTAGGTAAGCAAGAACAACAGCGAAAAATGGCAGATGGAGCAATAATAACTGACATGATCCATGATATCATGATATTTTTACTGATATTTGTAAATTGTCTTTCTAAATGTTTCGTTAGCATGTTGCTAATGTACTGTTAAATTAGGTTAAAGTTACCATCGTTTCTTACTGTATTCACGGAGACAAGAGCCGTCGCTATTTTCATTTTTTAATCACTTGCAGTCTGTATAATGCATAAACACAACTTCATTCTTTATAAATCTCTCCAACAGTGTAGCATTAGCCGTTAGCCACAGAGCACAGCCTCAAATTCACTCAGAATAAAACTTTAACATCCAAATAAATACTTTACTCACATAATTCGAAGCATGCATACAGCATGCATGACGAACATCTTGTAAAGATCCATTTGAGGGTTATATTAGCTGTGTGAACTTTGTAAATGCGCTGTAATATAGTCGACAGCTCATGTGGCAGGGAGCACGCGATTTAAGGGGGCGGCGCCGAGTGTAAATCAGTGCATTGTTAATGATGCCCCAAAATAGGCAGTTAAAAAAATTAATTAAAAAAAATCTATGGGGTATTTTGAGCTGAAACTTCACAGACACATTCAGGAGACACCTTAGACTTATTTTACATCTTGTGAAAAAGCATTCTTGGGCACCTTTAATACAAAAAATGGGCATTATGCGTTTACAATAATGATTGATTTTGAAAATGACACAAAGAATGAACTGTCAGGTTATCAGACTTAATATCCCCTTGTGTACATTTATTTAATTTCTAGTCTAGTACCTTGACCTGTTTTTAATGTTCCCCAGGTGTGAGCATGCACAGCTCTGGAGCGCCCTCTACTCCTGCCTCCTCCATAGGAATCACTGGTACGGAATATAATCTGTGTTTCGTTTAGCTTTATGGAGCACAGCAAAGCTCTCTGTACTTATTTTTTTATTTTTTATTTTTTTTTCTGTCTGTCGTCTGTTTCTTTTCAATGGTCAAATTTAGTAAGTCCTGAAAGTTGGTAGGAAATGTCATGTCCTGTCTGGCCCTGAAACACAAACATCTGCTTAAATTGCAGTGAACTTTTAGTGAAGCAAAACAGTCCCATTTTTAATGTCAATAATAACAGTAGTTTGCCTCACAGTGACAACGGCCTCTGTTTAATCAGAATCCCAAAGTCTGATGACAACATGCCAAATCCAACATGCTCCGGATTGCTATGTCTTCTCTGGTGTTTTACATGGCATGGAGAACATCTTTTCTAATGCACTTTTCTCTCACGCACACACTTGGCTCAAGTTTTATTGCCGTCTTTCTCTGGCTCGGATGGATTCTGCTTCGCTAAGCCATGTGTTTTTAGCAGCTCTGATATACGGCCGTGGTGTGGGCTAATCTCCCTCATCCTCGAGTACGAGTTGCTGGCCACGGCTGTTAGTATATCACATCAGAGTTGGGCCAAACATAATGCTGTCCCTTAGCACCAAAACACTTGTTATGAAAGATTAGCCCAGCTTATGGAAAGTTGTGCATGCGTTTGATATGTTTTATACACACATAGACAGAATGAACAAGCGGTTTTGCTAGCTCTTTCAACTTTTTGCACTCAAATCCAGTGCAGATAAACAGCACAAATTAAAACATTTATCAGGCGCGTAGGCTCTGTTGTGCAACAAATCCTCCGCCATGGTCTTGTCAGTCATCTCTCCTCACGTGATCAGTGAATCACGTTAGATATATATTATATATGTATGTATACACATTTTAAAACCTAAACCTCATCCCCCTCTGTTATTTCCCACCCACAGACTCCCTGAAGAAGAAGGTGCATGCCTTACCCTCCCCAGAGCGAGAGATACAGACCGTAAATCTGAAGAAAGACGTCAAGTATGGGCTGGGTGAGTGAGGGGGTTCACACATCCAGTCAGAATGGAGCTCCTTTGAAAAAAAAAATAATATGCTGCTACATTGGCAGATTATCAGGACACACACACACACACACACGATTATAGTGTGATAGAGTGCAGAGGTCTGGCAGTCCTCACCACTCACTCAGTGATTAATGAATCCCACTCCGGGAGAGAGAATGTGCTGTTTTACATCCACCTCAGAGGGTGACTTGCAGTGAAATGGCCTGAATGAGAGGTTGTCCATCATTGATAAGAGAAATACATTTAGTATATGGGCAAGTGACAGTCTCAATAAGACATCTTTGAATCTTTAGACATTTGTCTTTTTGTAGTGAGATATAGTAGAATGAAATGTGTGTCTGTTTTGCTCACCAGGCTTTCAGGTCGTAGGCGGAGAGAATTCTGGCCGCCATGACCTGGGGACCCTCATTAGCTCCATCACACCGGGTGGACCAGCAGATCTAAATGGCTGTCTGAAACCAGGTATGAAAGTGGAAAGAAGATTGGACAGGAGAGGAGTGATCTTTTTTTTCTATATTTATAAGTAGTTCATAATACCTTTGACCGATTCAAACCATTATAGTGTACTTTTAGCATGGTTTAAATCAGTGTTCATCAACTAGGGGGCCTCAGAAAACTTCCAAAGGGGGCCACAGGATAACTTATAAGTATTTAAATTAATAAATCATAATTTACACACCAAAAAACTAACAAAAAATCAAACTAAATAATCAAAATAAAAAGTAACAATCAAGTAAAAATCAATCACTCAATAACTGTTGTTTGTATTGAATAATGCATTTTGTGAATGGAATCACAAAATGAATCATGGTCAAAAAGTTTCTGTTAATAAAAAAAGCTTAAAAACAAGCAGCTTTGTCATAATTACAGAAAACAGCCTTTGCATATTGTGTTGACTAACAGGAGGCGTATGAGTCAGAATGGTTGAACAACTGCTGTAAATGATTGTTGAATGCTTTAAATAATTCTAGAATACTTTTAAATGATTTTAGAATGCTTTGATTTGTTCCAAAATGCTTTGAACGATTTCTGAATCCTCTGAAAGATTCCAGAACACTTTGAACTGGTTCCACAACTCTTGAAATGATTATATCACTGAACGATTCTAGAATTTTCACTGTAAGGTTGTTAACTCCCTATTTAGCATGCTTTAAGTGATTCTATAGTGCTTTAAATGATTCTAGTATGATTTAAAAGATCATTGAATACTTTGAATAATACTTTTAAATGAATCTAGAATGCTTTTAATGTATGGAATGCTACCTAGAATGCTTTGAAAGGCCCCAAATTACATTGAAAGATTCCAGAACACTTTGAACAAATGTTGAATCTTTGAAACAGATCCATAACAGATCCATAACAAATTATTCTAGAATCCCGGCTTTGGAAATGTTCAAATTCTGCAATCATTAAGTGTGATTCTTAGTGATTAAAGAACTCCCTAAACGATTCCAGAACAGTGTTATTTTAGTATTATTGAGATACTATTATAATAATATAATAGTAAATGAAATAATACTATAACTATATTTTATTATAATAATAATAATAATAATAATAATAATAATAATAATAAAATAATACTATTTTTGAATGTTTCATTTTTTTTATTTTCCATTTTTGTCTTTTTTTTAATGTCTATATATATACAGTACAGTCCAAAAGTTTGGAACCACTAAGATTTTTAATGTTTTTAAAAGAAGTTTCGTCTGCTCACCAAGGCTACATTTATTTAATTAAAAATACAGTAAAAAACAGTAATATTGTGAAATATTATTACAATTTAAAATAACTGTGTACTATTTAAATATATTTGACAAAGTAATTTATTCCTGTGATGCAAAGCTGAATTTTCAGCATCGTTACTCCAGTCTTCATTGTCACATGATCCTTCAGAAATCATTCTAATATGCTGGTTTGCTGCTCAATAAACATTTATGATTATTTTCAATGTTGAAAACAGTTGTGTACTTTTTTTTCAGGATTCCTTGATGAATAGAAAGTTCAAAAGAACAGCATTTATCTGAAATACAAAGCTTCTGTAGCATTATACACTACCGTTCAAAAGTTTGGGGTCAGTAAGAATTTTTATTTTTATTTTTTTGAAAAGAAATTAAAGAAATGAATACTTTTATTCAGCAAGGATGCATTAAATCAATCAAAAGTGGCAGTAAAGACATTTATAATGTTACAAAAGATTAGATTTCAGATAAACACTGTTCTTTTGAACTTTCTATTCATCAAATAATCCTGAAAAAAAATATTGTACACAAATATTTTGTACAATTGTACACATTAAATGTTTCTTGAGCAGCAGATCAGCATATTAGAATGATTTCTGAAGGATCATGTGACACTGAAGACTGGAGTAATGATGCTGAAAATTCAGCTTTGCATCACAGGAATAAATTACTTTGTGAAATATATTCAAATAGAAAACCGTTATTTTAAATTGTAATAATATTTCACAATATTACAGTTTTTACTGTATTTTTAATTAAATAAATGTAGCCTTGGTGAGCAGACGAAACTTCTTTTAAAAACATTAAAAATCTTAGTGGTTCCAAACTTTTGGACTGTACTGATATATATATATATATATTTTTTTTTTTTTTTATTAATTTTTATTTCAGTTTTGGTTTATTTTAGTACATCTAGTTACAGTAAATGAGAAACATACGACTGAAAACTACCTGAAGTAATATAAATATATTACATTTATATTCATATATTACAATACATTTTAGATTGTTCAGTGTAAAGTTGTCAACTCCACATTTTTGATTTTTCCCTACAGGTGACAGGCTGTTGAGTGTGAATGACATCAGTCTGGAGAGCTTATCACATGATACTGTGGTGGAGATTCTACAGAGCACCCCTGATGATGTCACACTGGTGGTCTCTCAACCTAAAGAGAGGCTGTTTCCAGGTAATGGAAATAATATATATACACTTTGCACTTTGTAAGAACTGATTATATATCAGTATATCTGATATATATATATATATATATATATATATATATATATATATATATATATATATCTGTCGCCTTTGGCTTGCTTAGTTGGGGACACTTGACATTTGATATTCAACAGTATTCTTTACATTTATTCAACATTGCTTCTGATCTGCCTGCATTGACACTATTATTTAAGAGCTGCTGTGCAGCCAAATTATGTACCAGTTATCAATGTAAAGCTGCTTTGACACAATCTGCATTGTAAAAAGCGCTATATAAATAAAGGTGACTTGACTTGACTTGACTAAGAACTAATATACACAATGCAATAGCATTTCACCATAATCTTACTGAAAAAAGCTTTTTTTGGAGGCTTTTAGATGACAGTACCATAAACAAGGTTCTTTTCCCCTCTGTTAGGCTCCCCTTCAGGAATCCATCACCATAAATCAGCCTCTCAAAATCAGGAAGTAGATGTCGATTCTTCCTCTGAAGATCATACATGCTCCCCCAGCCCGCCACTTATCTCCAGCAAAACGTCTCCGCCTCAGTCCGTTCGACAGGGTAGCATCAGTTCGCAGGACTCCAGGACAGAGAGCGGCAGCCTTCAGCAAACAAATCTCAATGGATTCCATCGCAACATTTCCACCGATGGTCCCGTGGCAGCGCAGTCCCTGCCGGCTGACAGCAAACCCTCTGTTGAAGCTACTCCACCAGCTTTACCCCCGAAAACTAGAAAACCCAAAGTGCCAGATGTTCCTAAAGAGCTGGAATACTCCGACAGAGGGGATTCCGACATGGATGAAGACACATACTCGAGTAGCCAAGAGAAACAAAAGACTAAAAAGGTAGAATCAGTCTCTGTAGTGATTTGAATGAACTTTGACTCTGACCTCAAGGTTTCGTTTCGAGTTTCTAGTCAGCATCTGTTTGATATGAACTTTGACGTGTGCTTTTTAAGATGTTGCTTCAGTGTTTAAACCTCACAAAAATATTAAATTGCTTTTTTTGTTTTAAATAATAGGACGGTTCTCGCTCGCTCATTGTATCCCTCCTTGGAGTTACCTACATGCCAGTGGATTTTCACTTAATCAAATGCAGATTTTCAAACATTTTTCACATTTATACCATGTGTCCTAACCATGTCTGATATGACAGGTTTAAATCAATGAAACCAACATGTTTAGTGGCACTTGCTAAGGAAAACGTCCCTAAAACTATTGGTTGTTCTAGAGTTTCGGGATGTTGCCAAATTCATTGCATTGAAGGAGGTACTTAAGGTTGGGGTCAGTAAGATTTTTTGAAAGAAGTCCCTTCTGCTCACCAAGGCTGCATTTATTTGATCAAAAATACAGTAAAAACGGTAATATTGTGAAATATTATTACTATTACTAATAGCTGTTTTCTGTTTTAATATATTTTGATAATACAGCTGAATTTTCAGCATCATTACTCCAGTCTTCAGTGTCACATGATCCTTCAGAAATCATTCTAATATGCTGATTTGCTATATATATATATATATATATATATATATATATATATATATATATATATATATATATATATATATATTATCAATTTAATTCCTTTCTGAAGAAAAGTATTAATTAATAAATCTTGCTGACTCCAAACTTTTGATCAGTTATCAACCATCTAGCAAATGCATATAGTGTTGTCAAAAGTACAGATTTTGATACCAAGTCTGTACTGAAATTTTAAAAATGTGGCACTTTGAGCGCTATTGAGCAGATTTGTAAACACTTCTGATTGGCCTTTGTGTTCACTCACTCAACAGATATGTCTGTGATTGGCTACAATGATCAACGCTTCAAAAACATGTTGTAAATGGTCATCAATGACACTCTTCACCGAGCATTTACACAGATACACACGGGAGCATTTGCAAGCAGGCGTCTGCAGCGAACCGGTCCATTGATAGACGCCCGCTTTCAAAAAACTTTCAAATTCAAACACTTTCGTGATCATTGTAGCCAATCACAGACATATCTGTTGAGCGTGTGAACACAAAGGCCAATCAGAGGTGTTTACGAATCCGCTCGACAGCGCTCAAAGTATCACATTTTTAAAATGTCAGTACCGACTTGGTATCGCGGTCGGTACTTTTGACATCACTAAATGCATATCGGTGTGTTAACAATCACTCAAAGCCACATAGCAGCAGGGTTTTGCACCAGTGAGATTTCAGTGTGGGTGGGGTGAATAAGCACAACCAGGTGACTTACAAAATGTTCTGTCGATCATTGCAGTAAAGGCTGCTTAGATGAAAACTTCACTTGTCGCTCCTGGATAGCACACAGTGTTTCACGTACTGCATTTAAATTTAGATATATCAGTTCCACATTTCTTGGAAGTTCCCTTACAATCTAATATCACTATTTAGGTGCAATACTTAGTATATATCTACACTTCATAGCCACGCAAATGTGTGAAATATCAATAAAAACGTTCTAACTGCTTGTGACCGTCCTTCGCTCTCTTTCTGACCAGTTGCATTTCTGAATGTAAATGCAATGCAGTTGTGCATGTCAACGCTATTAACCTCTGACCCCTTGACCCTTGCATGTATACGGCTGTGCACGGCCTTGTATTTACCCAGCTCTTCTCTGTTTACAGGGGGTTTCTCCCAACATCGTCTCGGAGACTTTAAGTGCTAGTAGCCCAGAAGTCAATAGCCTCCAGCCTGGAGATCTATTTGACATTGAGCTGTCCAAAATAGACAGCAGTCTGGGCATTAGTGTCACGGTACTGTTCGGAAAGGTTTTCGCTCTCTCTTTTTTTTCTCCTTTGTTTCCCTTTTACTTACTTTTTGTGTGTGTGTGGTGTTGTTTTTGTACCCTTAGCCCTCGCTCCTTTTTGAAGCTCCTCGCTTGGCTTCAGTTTTGGGAAAGTAGATTTGGCTCTTTGCATGCAGATTTTTACAGGCATTTGAATTGGCTCCTTCATAAACGGTAAAACCAAAAAACAGTAGGTACAGCAAAGTGCAGAAACACGCACAGCCAAGACTACATGCCACCTTTCAGCTGTATTGTTTTTATGACGAAGAAGCACTAATGCCTGCATGGATTTGCATTTGCTTGTCTACGGTGTGATTTTTACAGTGATGCTTTTTACAGCATGCTGCTTTTGTTATGTAGATTGTTTGTGATTGAAATGATTTTTTTTTTTTTTTAAGTCGGTATTTGGGAATACTGCAATGAAATTCATTAATCATCAACTCAAGGAATCAGGTGGTTTGCTTTATGATTGAAGGATGGGTATATCTAGAAAATATAAAATGAGCATGTCCAATTGATTACTTAATACACTCATAGATCCAAAACATAGAGCATAGGCACTTTTTTCCCCATGATGCCTTTGTGCATGGCTATATTAACATCTTTGTCTGTCTCAGGGTGGATCAAATACAACAGTGAGGCATGGAGGGATATATGTCAAAGGAGTCATTCCTAAAGGAGCAGCTGAGCTGGATGGGAGGATAAGGAAAGGTAAAAAGGATTTTTTTTTATTATTATTCTTAAAAAAATAATACATTACCATTCAAACGTTTGGGTTCAATACGATTTTTTTTTAAAGAAATTAATACTTTTATTCAGCTAGGATGCATTAAATTGATAAAGTGATAGGAAGACATTTATAATGTTCCAAAAAAATATATTTCTAATAAATGCTGTTCTTTTGAATTTTCTACCAAATAGATTTTATGTATTTTTATATATATATATATATATATATATATATATATATATATATATATATATATATATATATATATATATATATAAAAAACGTTAGAAAAGAAAAGTTTATTTATTTGCTGTACTTTAATTAAATCAAATAAATGCAGCCTTTGAAGAGACTTGTTACAAAAACAAATCTTTTGAACAGTGGTCTATATTGGAAAAATAATGATTTATTAAAGTTGTAAGAATGTCATATTACTACTTTTTGTACTGAATTTGATTTATGCAGATCTAAAAAAAAAAAAAAAAAAAATCATTGTGTCCAGACAGAACGATTTTCATTACCGTTACATTTTACAGAAATGTCCCAATGCAACACAAATCTGTATGGTGATAAAAATAGGCTTTATTTTCCATTTACAGATCATATCTCATATATTATATCATATCATATCATATCATATATCATATCATATCATATATCATATCATATCATATCATATCATATCATATCATATCATATCATATCATATCATATCATATCATATATCATATAACATCACAATATATATATTTATAACATCACATCCCATCACAATATAAATATAAATATATATATACACTACCGTTCAAACGTTTCGGATCGGTAAGATTTTTAATATTTTTAAAAAGTTTTGTCTGCTTACCAAGATTGCATTTATTTAATTAAAAATACAGTAAAAACAGTAATATTGTGAAATAATATTACAATTTAAAATAACTGTTTTCTATTGGAATATAATATAAAATGTAATTTATTTCTGTGTTGGAAAAGCTGAATTTTCAGCATCATTACTCCCAGTCTTCAGTGTCACATGATCCTTCAGAAATCATTTTAATATGATGATTTGCTGCTCAAAAAACAGTTGTATACTTTTTTTTTCAGGATTCCTTGATGAATAGAAAGTTCAAAAGAACAGCATTTATCTAAAATACAAAGCTTTTGTAACATTATACACTACCGTTCAAAAGGTTGGGGTCAGTAAGAATTTTTTTTTTTTTTTTTTTTTTTTAGACGAATTTAAAGAAATTAATATTTTTTTTCAGCAAGGATGCATTAAATCAATCAAAAGTGACAGTAAAGACATTTAAAATGTAACAACAGATTATATTTCAAATAAACGCTGTTCGTTTGAACTCTCTATTCATCAAAGAATCCTGAAAAAAATATATTGTACACAAATATTTTGTACATCTGTGCACAATAAATGTTTCTTGAGCAGCAAATCAGCATATTAAAATAATTTCTTAAGGATCATGTGACACTGAAGACTGGAGTAATGATGCTGAAAATTCAGCTTTGCATCACAAGAATAAATTACATTTTCAAATATTTTTAAATAGAAAACAGTTATTTTAAATTGTAATAATATTTCACAATATTACTAATTTTACTGTATTTTTAATTAAATAAATGCAGCCTTGGTGAGCAGACGAAACTTCTTTATAAAACATTAAAAATGTTACCGATCCCAAACTTTTGAACGGCAGTGTACATATAATTATATATAATATAATTATATATATATAATTTATATATAATATAATATAATATAACACAACACGACCCAAAATAGGACAAATAATATAATATAATATAATATAATATAATATAATATAATATAATATAATATAATATAATATAATATAATATTTCAAGGGGTTAAAGATGAGCTGTATTTTTCTTCTGTTAGTAAGTCTGTGTGTTGATTGTGTGTCCTACAGGGGATCGTGTCGTGGCTGTGAACGGGAAGAGCCTTGAAGGAGCGACTCACAAACAGGCAGTAGAGATGTTGAGAGATACTGGGCAGGTGAGAATGCTGGGTGCCACACAGCGCCCCCTAGAGGACGTCTCTTCACTGAAAGTTCAATCGTGTTTTTTTTTTTTTTTTAAATGAATTCCCGTTGTCTAGGTGGTGCATCTGTTGATGGAGAAAGGTTTGCCCCCAGAAAACAGCATTCATGCCCCTCTGACCCCTCAAGGCACTACTGTACCTCAAAATGCAGCTGTGGAGGAGGTACCACCACCGAAGAAAGCAGAATATAACTTCATTACTCCAGGTATGAGGTGAAATTGACATACTTGCTTACGAGCGTATGAAAAAGGTTGTGGGCTGGTTACCCAAAGGTTGTGGATATGAAGAGTAAATCGGTGTCCTCTTTCTTATTTACCCCTCTAGATAACACGTTTGATGTGGGGTTGCTGAAGAACACATCCGGTCTGGGATTCAGTTTTAGCCGCGAAGAGAACGTTCCCGGAGAGCCCTCGGGCTCCAGCATGGTCCGGGTCAAGAAGCTGTTTCCAGGGCAGCCAGCAGCCGAGAGTGGCCGCATCGAAGTGGGTGATGTCATTCTACGTGTCAATCAGACGCCACTCAAAGGACTTTCACAACATGTACGTTAACCCGTTACTTCAGTCTGTGAGGGGAAGAAAATGATTTAAAACAAAATTCTAATAAAAGTATATACCAAACAACAAAAATTATATTTTTTATTTCTGTTTGTCAGGAGGTGATCTCTGCTCTGAGGGGGACAGGACAGGAGGTGACCCTTCACTTGTGTAGACCTGAACCAGGGGTTTTACCTGAGATGGACCCTGCCATTACAGTAAGTCTCACTGATCTTAATTCACGTGTCTGCATCATGTTCCATTACCAAAGGAATATTCGGCTTTGTTTTCGCTTAAGAATTTCAGGAAGGGACATGTGTAAATTACAGCCATTTCATTAGAAAAGTAGTCCCAGCACAAGAGACAAATTTAGACAAATTTATTTAGTTTTATTGTCTTATTTTGAGTTTTTATTTATTTATTTATTTATTTATTTGTTTATTTATTTTACTTTAAATGTTTGGTTTTATTTCCTTTTTAAGTATTTCATTTTGTTTTCTTTAATTTTTTATAATTTTATATTTTGAGTAATTTTGATTGAAGTATTTCATTTTGTTTTTATTTTATTTTGAGTTTCTCTGAGTCTTGAGATTTATTTTGTTTTTCGTTTTTATTTCAAGTCATATTTATTTTGAGTATTTTATTTTATTTTGAGTATTTTATTTTTTTTAATTTTATTTTGCATTTTGTTTTATTTTACTGACTTTTATTTAATTGTGTTATTATTACTTAATTACTTTATTTTGAGTATTTTATTTATTTTTAAATTTTATTGTAATGTCAGTAACTCTCCAGTGGCCTTCCTAATTTTCATTATTTAAAGCAGATTTAGCGGTTCTTTACTGATTCAGCTATCACCACCTGTTTTTGACTATTTCAAATTTTTAAAATAAAAACTAAAATTCGCCCTCCCCAGACTCCCATTCCTTCTCCACGAAAGGAAGCTCGTCCCAAGCCCCAGCCTGATCCCAAGACGAGTTCTCCACCTCAGGCGGAGCACCAGCGGTCGGTGGGCCCTGTGGAAGATGCTCTGGAGAGGTTGCTGATGAAGTCGCCCAGTCGCAGGGACAGTTACAGCGACAGCACGGACAATGATGAGCTGGAGGAAGCCTTCAGCCCAGCCAACCTAGAGCAGGCCAGTCAAGCCTACTGGGACCGGAGTGTCTATCAAACCCCCATGGAAAGACTCCCATACGAGGCCAATATGGACGACACTGTACAATCTGCATATTACTCACCCAGACAATCCATGTCTAGACCAGAGGTCAACAGAAGGTCAGAAATGTACTCTTAAACCATAAGCCTAAAATAAAATGTTTTGCTAATATATGTGCTTGCTACATTGTAAAAAAAAATTGCTACCTTTATAATAATAATGTTTTATTTATGTAGTACATTTCCAGTGCTCAAGGACACTTTACATGCAAGAAGAAAAGGAAACACGAATTGAGTAGACAACAAAAATGGCAAACAATACTAAAGGCGGAAAAGTAGAATATTACAAAGTAGTAGATTAGAGTTACGAGAATACAGAACAGTAAAAGAGCATTACATAGATGGCAGCATACAGCAGCATAGAATCAAGCACAATGATATGTTAGGTAAATACATTTGCGGTACAAGTATTGAAGCTTGTTTCTGCCATGGAATAAAAAATAAAAAAAGGTAACTGTGACTTTTTATCTCACAATTCTGATTTTGTTTTCTCAGAAATGCATGTTTGTATCTTGAAAAAAAGTCGTCTTTTCCTCTGAATTGGACTTTATAACTCGCAATTGCAAGTTTATATCTCACAGTTCTGACAAGAAAAGAATAAACTTGCAGTTGCGAGAAAAAAAGGCAATTTTATCCAGTCAGGAGAAAAAAAAAAAAATTCTTGCACTTGTGAGTTTATATCCCTCAATTCTGACTTCATAACTCTCTTTTGCGAGTTTAATGTTCTGAGAAAAATGTCAGAATTGTGAAATGAAAAAGTCGCAATTATCATTAACATTTTTCCCTTCTGTAGCATAAGTAAATTTCAGCTGAAATGATATTAAACCAACTTTAAAAATTAGTTGAATCTTGTATAACTTATTTTAATGAGTTAAAGTAATGTAAAAACATATGTTGTCATGACTTAATGATTATATATATATATATATATATATATCACTTGTATTAGTGTTTGGCTTTGTCAGCCTAAACAAGTCTAGTTTTTAAAAATAAACATTGTTCTCTTACATACTGTAAGCCGACTGGGTCATTTCATATAATTGGGCCCAGGGTACAGAGTTCAGGTGTGACGGCACTAATTCTCTCATGTTGGCGTGTTTTGCTCAGTCTGTATCATGTGACTCTGTAAGTGTTATACAACACGGCAGCCAGCAGCACTGAAACGCTCCTGAAAAGATTTAAATAACAGGAACAGGTCGATGTCTATAAATAATGTTTCGTCTGATGACAATTGCTTTTTTTATGTTTTATTTTTTGTTTCTTAGCTTCAATGGCTATCTCAAAGAATTTTATTCTGTTTTTTATTTTTTTTATTTTGCTATCATTTTTCATCATGTTTTATTTTTGGTTTGTTGGTTTCAATGATCTGAAATCTTTTTATTTTTATTTTTTATTTTATTCAATTTTTAATTTAGCATCAGTTTTTTTTTTTTTCCCATTTTTTTTCCCATTTTTTTTTTTCTTAGTTTCAATGTCGATCTTAAAGTATTTTATTTTTTATTTAACTTTTAATTAAATTACAAAATGAAGAAAATAAGAATATAAATAAATTATATAACTATGTAAAATATATTGATATTTGTGTCCACTTTTAGAAGGTGCGCTTAACATTTGAGTTATAATTTATAATGATTTAAATAAAAAAATGCTAGTTTATAAAAAAAATACAGTTAAATGCAACTGAAAAAAAGTAAAAACATGAAAGTAGAACATTAAGATTAAATTACGATTATGGTGACAAATGTGCAAATAATAATGTTGCAAATAAAGTCTCAATGAAAAAAAACATGCCAGTTGTTGCAGTATTTATGTTTAAAAATCATGTTCTGTTTCCTGTCTTTGTTCTCCGCTATTTCCTGTGCATCATCTTCATCTTCAGTGATTTGGACGGCTCTGCACTTGGTATGTCATCTTCTCCAGCCCTTCCTGAGGGTGGGATCCTGAGCCCCAGTCCAGACCCTCTGCCTCCACCGCTGCCAAACCCCGTTAACCTCCGTCTTCCAGAACACGGCCAGGAGGAGGAGTTCATCCCTGTAAGTGACCATTAGCATGAAAAACTTTTAATCTCATTTTGATATTTAATTGAAATGGTCTTCTGTTAAGAATTTCTAATGGAATCTCCTGCATGTGTTGAAAATTTAAAGTATGACCTCTCTGCTATGATTGAAACAGGAATGTTTGTGTCATTTTAGGAGGTGGAGCTGAAGGTCTCTCTGGTGAAGTCTGATAAAGGAAGTTTAGGTTTCACCCTCACCAAAGGGCCAGACAACAGTTGCTACATCCATGACATTATCCAGGACCCTGCTAAAGGAGACGGCCGCCTGCATCCAGGGGATCGCATGATAATGGTATGATAATAGGGATTAGTATTGGGCAATCTTCTGCATTTTCAGACCATCATATCGTCAGACTGTGAGATCACCGATACACAATATTATTGTGCACGCGTGGGTTTGGGTGAGAGAACAACTCTATGGATGTGTCATAGTCATAATGACAATCGACTACAATTTGGAGCCCGGGTATATTTCATTTCCCGGGTACCTCTCCATCTCGCGCACAGTTGAGCGCGAGCCTTTCAAAGATACTTCTTTGCCCGTGAGCGCGGAAAGACCGTGGTCACAAAAAACGCGGCCACTATTCAGAGAGTCATAGCTAGTCCATATATATATATATATATATAAAATCAAACACATCAGCTATCAGCAATATCTTTGACTATATTATTATCTTTGGATATAGTCAAAGATAATAATATAGTCAAAGATATCGCCGATATCTTATATATATATATATATATATATATATATATATATATATATATATATATATATATATATATATATATATATATATATATATATATATATATATATATATATATATATATATATATAATCACATCAGCTATCGGCGATATCTTTGACTATATTATTATCTTTGACTATATCCACAATATTATCATCTATTGGCATATGGATGGGTGTATCTTTACTGTTATCTAATTTGCAGAGTTTTGAAAGCTGGTAAAAGCAAATTTTATTTGACAATACTTCCCTGAAAACTAGAGTCATCAATAACTTTAGTATATTTTCTGGTCCATATGTCTACTGTAGATCTAATTTTGCATGTAATGCAAACACACATGGACTACAAGCTGCAAAACTTACATTTTCATTTTATTTTACACATTGTTCTGCATCTTCATCCTTCTTCCTCTGTTTTTAGGTGAATAACACTGACGTGTCTGGCATGAGTCACACTGAGGTGGTCAACCTGGTGCGTGCCGCCCCCAAAGTCGTGGACCTGGTGGTAGGCCGTGTCCTAGAACCTCCCAAACCACCAATAGAGGCCCACCTCCTTCCCGACATCACGTTTCAGTGTCACGATGAGCCTTTAGGTAATGGAAATAGCAATGTATATTGTAACTGATCTTCTTTACCACCCAGTGGTGTTCTCAGAAATACCCAGAATCCAGCTGGGCAAGTAGATTTAGCTGTGTTTGACCGATACATTTGGGGCATTAGTGTTATCTCACTGTCAGAGGTCAACGGGGGCTTTACCGGGTAACGCAAAAACACAGATATCCATCAGCATAAACAAAGCCCACTTGCGTTTCACTGGAAAAATGAGCTCAAGGGGTTCAACAACAAGCTAGATAAAGGTGTCGGATTTCAGCTTGCTGACAAAAAAGTGAAAGAAGGAAAGAAGGTAGTGATAGGGTTTAGCGCAGCCGGATCACTTAAAGTGTTTGCTTTCTGGGTGTGTGTGTGGCCGTCTCTTGTAGGTCTGGTTCTCGATGGAGGAAGTGACAGTGGGTTGGGCGTACTGTACGTGAAAGACATCATCCCGGGATCCGTAGCCTCAGCAGAAGGCAGTTTGAGACACTTGGATATCATACATTACATCAACGGCGCTCCGACGCAGGATCTGACCTTGAGCGAGAGCCGCAGACTCCTGCAACTGTCACTGAGGAATCTTAGTCTCAAAGCCACCAGGTGAGTTATTCGCACGACACGACTCAACTACATGCTCATAAAAAACACTTCGAAGTTCATTCAGATATGCAAAAACGATTGAATTGTTCAGGTGTTGCGAAGACTCTTTTGATGGACTTGTTTGTCAGTTGTTGTTTAATACATGTAATACTGTAATACTTCTGGATGAATGCCACTAACTATATTTCCACAGGAATGGGAAGCCTGTTTTTCCGGGTGAGGAGGAGATTTCATTACTAAACAATAACATCAGTTCTAAAGTCTCCCAGAGTATGAATGGTAAGAGTAGTGGGAAATACTGCAAAATTCTCTCACACTGTTCAGTAGTTTATAGTTTGGGGTTGGTGTTATTTAAAAGATGTTTATGCTCACCGAGGCTGCCTTTATTTGACCAAAAATACAGTAAAACAGTAACATTGTGAAATATTATTACAATTTAAAATAACTATTTTCTATTTGAATATATTTTAAAAAGTAATTTATTACAGTTGTGCTGCTTCATATTTTTGAGGAAAGAAATTTTTCTACGATACTTTGATAAATAGAAAGTGCAAAATAACAGAATTTATTTGAAATTGAAAATATTATAAATGTCTTTACTGTCACTTTTTTGATCAATTTAATTCATCCTTGCTGAACAAATGTATTAATTTCTTTTTTTTTTTTTTAAGTTGCATGGTACGAACCCCAAACTTTTGAATGGTAATGTTGTGTTGATGCTCAAATTCAAAAATGGATTGTGAAAATTGATATCAAATTTAGTAAAATATGCCAATAAATTTCAAGCAGTTCAAAAAAATATATAAATTTGATAATACATTTTAAGTTTGTGAAGTTTATATTGACTTAGATTAACTGTAACTGATTGCATAATGTAACCCACAGTGAAGATGTCATCATAATATTTGCATACTGAATTCTGATTGGTCATTGGTCATTTACACAACAATTATTATATTATATTTGGTAAAACTCACTGTAACACATGTTCTTGTGTGGTTTATTGCTTAAATAATGGTATCAACTGTTTATTTTTCTTTTGATTGATGGCGTTCTGATGCTCTGGTTAGTAGTGTTGTCACTCTTCTGGTTGTAAGCTGAGTAATTTACACAGTGGCTCAGTTCTCTCTTGCTTTCTCTCTTTGTATCATAGGTTATCTCCATAGCAACGATCGTAATGAATTAGAGGCCCTATCCGATATCTGTCCCGCTGAGGTAAGGACCTGTAGAACTTCTGGTAAACTATTACCTAATATTGATCGGTGCTGCTCTGGCTAAATATTTTACCACTAAATAGACCGACTTCAGAAACAGAAATGTTTCAGGCATGATATTATAGTATGGGATCTGTTTTGTGGCTTGTGAGACAGGACACAGACAGCGTGAAATTTAAACTGAGGCAGGCCATAGAGACAGGTCAGATTTCTGCAGTCTTTTGTTTACTAGAAGAACCGGTTAGGGGAATTTGACTCGATTTTCAGGAAACACGTTTTTCGTGAGCAACCAACACTGAGGCTTCTTCCATCACTGAATTGACTGTAATTGTGCTTCTTTGTCATTCTGGCTTGCTTTCTTTTGTAAGTTTTCACCAGTATTTCCTCATCTCATTAATTTTGCCATCTTTATTTCACTCTTTTCTTGTCTAAAATGTTTACAGGAGCAGATTGTGAAGCTGCAGTTGGAGAAGCCGCCAGCAGGAGGCCTGGGCTTTTCTGTGATCGGTGGAGAAAGGGGTATTTTCGTGAAGTCCATCACCCCTGGAGGCACCGCAGAAATTGTGGGCACGTTGCAAGTTGGCGATCGTTTACTGAAGGTATGTTTTTACACTTTACACCAATTTATTTATTATTTTTTAAGTTGCACTTCCAAAAGCCAGTTTTGTTGGTTGTGTTTGTGTACAGGTCAATGACGATCTGATGATCGGCGTGTCTCACTCTAAAGCCGTCACCACCATCCGTAAAGCTAAAGGCTTGGTGCACCTCGTCGTCTCCCGCCCGCCTGACCAAATGCCCAACACGTACCTGGGCTTTCTGCCTCTCAAATCCAATGGTGTTAATGGCAACAACGGTACGGTCTACGATCTATAACCTCATGGTTATTCATAAAGTAGAATGAATGCATGCCCAGAACCTGTCAGGTTGTGTTAATCTATTTTTTTATTTTTTTTTATGTAAATAGTAATAAAACAACATATTTAATTTTTATTATTATAAATAATAATAATACATTTTTATGTTTGTCAATGTTTTTTTAATGAAAATACAGATCTTTAAGATTTAAATAGAAAACTTTTTTTTATTATTCTATTTATGGGCTTTTTGTGCCTTTATTTGGAGAGGACAGTAGAGGGCAGACAGGAAAGCGTTGGGCAGAGAGAGGGGGGCAGGATCGGCAAAGGACCTCGAGACGAGAATCAAATTCCTGTGAACGCATTTGTGCCATATGTTGGCGCACTAACCATTTTTAAACATATCTATTGTAATAAATAATGAATTAATACATAATTTTTTAATGTTTATTTTAATGAAATATTATTTTTTTATTAAGAGTAATAATTTAGTCTCACAAAAAGGGCTAAGAAAAATCTGTTTTTGTGATGTTTCAGATGTGAGTGAGGACAGCGGCGTGAAGACAAAACTCCAGACGCCATCGGAGCAAAGCAAGAGCAGCAATCCACCTCCCCTCCCTCCGATAGGTACAGTAAAGATCACATGACCAGTGTTATTTTAGTATCAAGTATTGATATAAAATACTATTGTTTTATATTTATATTTTGAATGAGTTTAAATTGTATTAAATATTAATAACATATTTAAAACATTGTTTTAATTGTAATATTGTTTATTATATTTTTAATATTTATTAAAGATTAATAAAATATAATAACATTAATATAATACAATATGTAAAATTACACTATTGTTTTTTAATTTTCCATTTTTATTTTAATTTTAGCAATAAAAACATGTTTTTACTAGTTTTGTTTGTATGTTTTTATTAGTTTATTAGTTTTTTTAATGTTTATATAGTTTTTATTAATGTATATTTCAGTTTTAATTGTTTTAGTACATCAGGTTAAAGTAAATGAAAACGTAATATTGCCTTGGCAAGTAGTTTTATATATATAATAAAAGTTTTATTTTTCTCTCTATATATATATATAAGTTACAAGTAACATTAAATTATATTTATATATATTTTATATATATTTAATATATATATATATACTTTTAAATATATATATATATATATATATATATATATATATATATATATATATATAAAAGTTACAACAAGTAACATTAAATTATATATATATATAATTTTATAATACTTTTTATAATATATATATATATAATATTAAAAGTTAAAAAGTAACATTAAATTAAATTAAATTATATATATAATTTTAATTTTATAAAAGTTAAAAAGTAACATTAAATTAAATAAAATTATATATAATTTTATAATAATTGTGTGTGTATATATATATATATATATATATATATATATATATATATATATATATATATATATAAAAAGTTACAAGTTAAAAAGTAACATTAAATAAAATTATATATATTAAAAGTTACAAGTTAAAAAGTAACATTAAATAAATTTTATATATATATATATATATTAAATTAAATAAAATTATAATAAATATATATATATATATATATATATATATATATATATCATTTGTCTCTCTCTCTCTCTCTCTCTCTCTCTCTCTCTATATATATATATATATATATATATATTTTATTTAATTTAATGTTACTTTTTAACTTTTTATGGTTTTAATTTTATAATAACCCCACATGAGACTGGCAGATGGCTTATCGGAATTCTACCTGCAGATATTTACCCCTTATTTACATTATCTAAATGGTGTGTGTGTGTTCTAGACTATGAGACAGGCTCTCCAGAGAAAGGCAAGGGAACAGAAGGAAGTGGTGACCTATCAGAGGACACAGACTGTGACGGCTCGTCTCTGCCTGAAGACTCCCCAGAGGTACGGCCATCTGTAATTAAACTTGGAATATCTGCCATTTTACAGCAGTGAAACATAGTTCATAAGATCTGATAACAATGGACTTTGATGCAGTTGTATTGATTTGGAACATCATGTAGTTCAGATAATAGATGTCCTGTTCCCTGTTCTTCTGTCTTCAGACATCTCGGAAGGCTGAGTGGAAGGAAGAAAATGTTGATGCCCCACTGAACGACAGGTGAGGAAGAGGAAAACAATTTTACAACTTTCATAGGACTCTATCACTAATTTCACATTTCTGTTTGAGCTACAGGAATATCAAGAATGAAACTAACAGCCATATCCTACTAAATTCAGCCAGAGGTAAATCTAACATGTTTGTTATTATGATCGAATCTTAGTGCTCTGCAGTCAATGTCAGGCCAGCTGGATGAAGATGAGATCACATGGGGGAGTGATGAGCTGCCAATAGAGAACATCAACTCTAAATTTACTGAAGGTCAGACCACTGTTTCTCACAGGGAAATGAGTCATTTTCTTATTGTTCATGCAGTCAGTTTGTCTCATTGTAAGTGTAATGCGTGTTATTTTCTCTCTCTTTCTCAGATGGACCCGTTGTTACTGAGGATGAGCTGACGTCTCTGCCGCTGGTTAAAGTGGTTCCTGACGGTCATTACACATCTACCAACCTCAACACTATAGTCCGTATGATGAGAGGCCTGCTGGAACAGAAAGTTCCTCTGCAAGAGTTTGAGGTACAGAAATGTTTCACTGTACTATATACTTAAATATATGAAAGCTTGTTCCCGCCATGAAAAAAATAAAGAAAAAGGTAATTGCGACTTATCTCACAATTCTGAGTTATAAAGTCACAGTTGCATGATATAAAGTCAGAATTGTGAGATATAAACTCGTAATTGCGTAGTACAATGTCCAATTGTTGAGGTTTTTTTCTCAGAATTGCAAGTTTATATCTCACAATTCTATATCATATATATATATATATATATATATATATATATATATATATATATATATATATATATATATATATATATACAAACAGAAAAGTTATTTTACATTGAAATAATATTTCACAATATTACTGTTTTTACTGTATTTTTGATCAGATAAAGGCAGCCTTGGTGAGCCTTATTTCAAAAACATTAAAAAATCTTACTGACCCCAAACTTTTAAACAGCAGTGTATTATTATTATTTTATTTTTTTTGCATGAATATAGCCTTTGATACTAATATGGCTATAAAATAATTTTTTGAATGCATATTGTTTTCTTTCAAAGAACCTGCAGAATTTGCGCCCCTTGGATGAATGTCTGATTGGCCAGACCAAAGAGAACAAGAAGAAAAACCGTTACAAGAACATCGTTCCATGTGAGTTAGGAGAAACACTGATGTATTAATAGTTTCAGCATGTTTCTCTGAACTTATTTTGAATATTAATTATCTCTTGCTCTCTGTTATGATTCAGTCGACACAACCAGGGTCATGTTGGGAAAAGATGGTGGCTACATAAATGCTAACTTCATCAAGATGCCTGTCAAAGACGAGAACTTCATGTACATCGCGTGCCAGGGTCCGCTGCCCACCACGCTCGGGGACTTCTGGCAGATGGTTTGGGAGCAGAAGTCCAACGTGATCGCCATGATGACACAGGAAGTGGAAGGAGGGAAAGTGAAATGTCAGAGGTACTGGCCTGATACGCCCCACTCACCTGAGATGGTGGACGACCGACTGCAGATCACACTGGTCAAAGATCAGCACCTGGACAACTTTGTCATCCGGCTCATAGAGGTCAAAGACATCCAGGTAAGAGACAGTTTATATATATCCTGTATAGATTAGGGCTATATGATTCATCAAAATAAAACTGAATTCATGAGATGGCTTACTGTGATTATCAAATCACGAAGAATGTGACGTAATTAAATATATGTACTTGTAATGAGAAGTGCATATCACCAAAACAGAAGTTTTAAGGGCTCTGTATGTGTATATATATATATATATATATATATATATATATATATATATATATATATATATATATATATATATATATATATATATATATATATATATATATATATATATATATGTGTGTGTATATATATATATATATATATATATATATATATATATATATATATATGTGTGTGTATATGTGTGTGTGTATATATATATATATATATATATATATATATATATATATATATATATATATATATATATATATATATATAGACACGATTATATAAAAACTTGTTAGATGTGATTAATCGTTTTGAAAGCACTAAAAATGTTTTTCATATTATTGTTAAAAAAATTCTTAAATACTTTGTAGTGACATTACAATAGTTAATTTTTAATTACAATAATTAATAGTTAATTACAAAAATAATTTTTAGTTATTTTTATAATTTTATTTAACACTACTACTACTAATAATAATAATAATATTTTTCTAGCAATATTGACATATAATCACAAAATTACAGGCAAAATTGCAGTCCTACGATGATTAATCGCATCTAACATAAAAGTTTGTATACATGTGTCAACTTTTATGTTAGATGCAATTAATCACAATTAATCGATTTGACACTAAAATATTAATGTTATTATTAAATTATTTTCTTAAATACTCATTTTTTTTATGTTACAGTGACATTACAATAGTAATATTTAATTTTTTTTTTTTTAGTTACTTTAATAATTTTGTTTAATACTACTACTACTACTACTAATAATTTTTTTTCTAGCAATATTGATATATAATCACAAAATTCCGGGCAAATTGTGCAGCCCTATGAACAACCACAGCAAACCTGGAATTTTAAATCGCAATTGCATTTTTTTTTTTTTATCAGGAATTTGATTTTTTCCTCAAATTGTGCAGCTCTAATATCTTTATAAATACACTTAAAGAATAGATATTTAAATGCATAAATCCGCATATGTGTATCTTTCTCTTTTAGACTGATGAGATCCAGAGAGTCACTCATCTGAACTACACAGGCTGGCCTGATCACGGAACCCCGACTCAACCAGAACAGCTCCTGACATTCATTTCCTACATGAGACACATCCACCAATCAGGCCCCATCATCACTCACTGCAGTGCAGGGATTGGCCGATCAGGAACGCTCATTTGCATCGATGTGGTTCTTGGCCTCATCAGCAAAGATGCAGATGTAAGTGCCTCCATTAAAATATAGAAGTCTGTCATTATTCTTTGAGCAATTGACTTGAATTTATAAGAAATGGAATTAGAAATGGATTTGTATTTGGATTTATTTCACAATTTTGTCTGGCTGAATTTTTTTTTAAGTATGTATGTATTTATGTTACTGGCAACACTTTACATTATTACATGTAGTAATTGTATGCTCTCCACTTTTCCTCTCTTTAGTTTGACATATCAGATGTCGTTCGTACCATGAGACTCCAGAGGCAAGGCATGGTGCAAACAGAGGTGAGAATTCATAATGAACTCATTAATTAATTCATTTCATTGAATTAAAGTTTACTTCTGCATGTAACATTTCCTGTTTTTCCCCTCCAGGAACAATACATTTTCTGCTACCAGGTCATCTTGTATGTGCTCAGATGTCTCCAGGCAGAAGAGAAGCTCTCAGGATAAAACCGTGGACCAGCACTGCCTTTCTTCTCTCCTCATCAGCTGAAAAAACCAGCGGGCTTCAGTCATCAAGATGTTTAGAAACGGCTTCATTGTTTTCTGATCGGGGGCTTCGACCTCGTCAGAATAAATTATGTTTTTACGATGTTTTGGACGTCAGTGACGCATACAATTCTTGCAGAATTTTGTGTATTCTTATCGCTTACATTCTTGACCATTGGCTGCTACTTCTTTGAAAGCATTTATTTTATAACTTATCGTTTTTTTTTTGGTAAAACAGTTTTTATAGATTCCCTAAAGATTATGGATCAAATAAAACAGAAATGAATTCATATTTTTTTTTGTGGTACAAAATGATTCTTGTGTATTTTAAAATGAAATGATGCTGGAAATGTTGCCTTGACAGAATACAAGACAGTATTTGCTTTGTAAATCTTTTAGAAATCACTGAGTGCCAGTGGTAATCGAAGAAATGAAAAGTGTTATATTTAGTGTGATATTTATCATATGAAATCTGTCGATATGTTTTAAAGCTGTTACATACTGGACAATTTGCAATTTGTAAATAAAAGAATATCATGCCTTTAAGATTTCCTTTAATCATTGTATTTTTGTCATTTCTGCTACTGTTTTTTTTATTTTATTTTATAAGTTTTACAGGTCTTAGTTATGAATTTTCTTTCATGTTCAGGTTTTACTAGGTTTGAGATAAACATTGTCTTGAAATTCAGTTCTCCCAATTGCAAAAAAGTGCTTTTTTTTACACACATATTTGCCTGTTGAACAGGTATAGTACATATGTATGTATCAGTTAAAATAGATTTGACTATTTCCCCGTTCCGTTGATGTTTTCCTCATCTCTTATATAGACAAAATACTAATGATCTAAAGCAGAGGCTGTAGAAACTGCACTCGCACAAGCACTCAAACCTTCACGGGCCAATAGCAAAACGTCAATTTGCATATTTCTTTATGTAAACATGACATTGAGTGCCAATGAATGGATGAATAATCAACTGAAAACATAAAATTTGTATATCTGGTATTTAAATGAGTTGATTGATCAGTGATATAAGTGAAATACAAAATGAATTTTTGAAATCTGCTTTTATTGGAAATGTTAAATAGGCTAAAGACATTTTTTCTATTTCAGTTGGACTAATGTAGTAATTCAGCTTACTGGAAAAATACGCCTACTACTAAAAGAAGTCTCCTGCAGTACCTCAAATGTCCACTAGGGGCCGCAGCCTACAAAATAATGACTTACTAATCTAAATACCCAGTATTGACGCTTTTGAGAATCTGACTGTCCTTTCATGCTTTCCGTAGCTCGTTGGCAACATGGCGACTTCCTTATGAGCCACGCTGTTGATGAAATAATCGAATTAGTCAAAATAAACGTTCTATTCTGACGTTTAGTATAAGATAATAATAAAAAATGTCGGGCCGTCACAACAACAAATTACCGACGAACCTCCCACAGTTGCAAAATCTGATCAAGAGGGATCCCAAGTCCTATACGGAGGAGGTAAGACACTTGCTATTGGATTTGTCAACTGGCCTGATCCCAAATAAACCAAAATAATGACATGACATTGCACTATGGCAAGCTGTTCATGTGTTTATTAAACCTAACTAGGATCTGTTTATATGTAACTACTATTTATGTGTCTATAAGTAGTATGTAATCCAATAGAAACGTATATCTTTCAATTTCTTAAGTATTTAGATGATGGTCACTATTCAAATAGTAACAAGTTACTATTCTATTATTATTTTATTACTGGTAACAAATTGCTATGGGGATCTGTATGTAATTCAGATAGCAGTTATTGATTTCCGCCGGTATTACTAGTTACTAAAATAGATACTTGTTAGTTATACGGAATAAATGTTCAAATTTTTATTTATCCGTAGTTTATAATATTCTAAATGAGCTTAATTTGTTGTCATTCCAGTTTTTGCAACAGTATCGTCATTATCAGTCAAATGTGGAGATCTTTAAACATCAGCCTGACAAATCCAACAAAGATCTGGCTGAGCTGGTCATGTTCCTGGCTCAGGTATGGAGGTGCTCTCTATTTTTGTCTGTATAAGACCTTTTATGGATTATACACTGTTATTGACTGATTGTGATTTATGTCTCCAGGTTGGACACTGTTATTTAGAGGAGCTGTCAGACTTCCCACAGCAGCTGACTGATCTTCTCCTAAACCATCATACTGTGCTGGAGTCAGATCTTAGAATGGTACGTACGAATGGCATTTGTTGTTCATGTGAATTTTTTTACAGTATAGCTAGTATTGTACTAGTTTAGAATTTGATCAAGATAGTTTTGCAGTCTTTCAGAGTATGAGCTGTTTTTAAAGGTACACTATTTAACTTTTGGCCCTCTAGTGGTTAAAAAAAAAGAAAACTGCATGCATTTTGCAGAAGAAAATTGTTTTGGTTGTGCTTCGGCTCTGTGCAGCTAAATGGATGAAAATGACCCTTCACTATACTAGGGCTGGGCGATATATCGCATGCGATTGTCACGCGCATTTCGTCAGTAACGAAATGACGAAATGCGCGTGACAATCTCATGCGATATATCGCCCAGCCCTATACTATACAGACTTGGGAGGGTTACTTTAAAAATGTATTCTGTTACAGTTGCAAATTACTTCATAAAAAAGTATTCAGTAACGTAATCCAAGTACCACAATATGAAAGTAATGTAATCTGATTACTTTTGGATTACTTCAAGGTCACATATATAAAGAAAAAAGGGGGGTAAATAAATTGCATTTTTAAATGTAATTTTAATTATTTCTTCTCAATTTCTGCAAGTTTTTAAATGTTACATGTTCCATACTTTTGAATGGGTCTCAACAATAGAAATATATTAAAAATATGATAAGTTATTATTGTTGTATTATTGTTGTTGTTGTTGTTGTTATCTAGAGCTTAAAAATTTGATAGTTTAGCATTTTGGTTTCTTTTAAAACTAATTAAAACTAAGAATAATGTCTCATTTCCACAAATTGGGAATATATATATATACACACACACACACACACATAAATATATACATATATGTACATACATACCATATTTATTTATACCATACACACGTCAAAGTAGCCGAAGAAACTTTACTCTGTTTATGGATATGACGAGACATGCACTGGCAAGTAATGTATGTAGTGTAAAAATAAACAGAACAAAAAAGCTACATAGTGTACTTTTAACTTTTTTTTTTCTAATTAAATAACTTTTTGCAATTTCTCTCAGACGTTTTGCAAAGCCCTCATCCTCTTGAGGAACAAAGATCTGGTCAGTCCCACCAGTCTTCTGGGGCTGTTCTTTGAGCTGCTGCGCTGTCATGACAAACTTTTGCGAAAGGTCTGTGAATTTTGCAGTGCAATTCTGTTTTAAGTATTATTGCTTGAATATTACATTGAATTATTGCAAAGCTTGCTGATTAAAAATCGTCCTTTGTCTCCTCAGACTTTATACACCCATATTGTGACCGATATCAAAAATATCAATGCCAAGCACAAAAACAACAAACTGAACACGGTAAGTTGCTTGTATTTGAGAGTCATATTCATTTTCCATCAAGTGACAATTGAAGAACTGCAGCAGAATGTGCAAAACTTAACTTCATTTGGGTAAAAAAAAAAAAAAAAAATAGAAAAAAGAAAAATGATATTTGGTATTAAAGAAGTAGGCTTGATAGAAAAGTTGTGATAGTCTTTTCTTCCATACTGTGGGATATATCCCAGTGAAATGGCTTCTCAAACAAGAAAAAAATGTAGGGTGGGACTTTTTTTCTCTCCATTGGTATTGATTGGATGGTTGTGGTTTGCTATTGGTGGATCTCATGTGAGTGACAGGTTGTCCCGCCCACATGTCATCAGAGAAGAGAAGAGATGTCGCTGTGAAAGGGAGGGAAAATTATTTTGATTAAAGATTACGAGGGCACATGAATAAAAAGAAAAACAAATATTGTATTATTCCATTAAAAAAAAAAGGATTGTCAATTTTGATTTTATGGTGACTTTAAGATTTTTTTTCATTGTGACGTTTTTTTCCCCCCTTAAGTTACTGTCTAAATTGTTGTCTCATACTTTTTTCTTTACCTATTTCAAGATTTCTTACTTTGATTTTGTGCTTAAATATGAGGTTTCATGAGATTCCCTCCATTCGTTTTGAAATAAATACTCAGCTCTTTTGTGTTTGCTTCTGCGTTCAGACCTTACAGAACTTCATGTACACCATGCTGAGGGATTCAAACCCTATTGCTGCCAAGATCTCTTTAGATGTAATGGTTGAGCTTTACAAAAGAGACATCTGGTGAGTCCTTGAACAAAAACATCTTTGTAATATTATGGGATGCATTTAGTATGACCTGCAGTCATCACTGTTTTCTATTCCCACCTCAATCAATCAGGAATGACTCTAAAACCGTGAACGTCATCACCACAGCATGTTTCTCCAAAGTCACAAAGGTTGGAATATTTTTGTTTTCTCTCTAATGAAATGTGTATGAATCTCCAGTATTACGGACACTTTACTCACTTATTATATACTGTATTATAACGTTATTTACTAAACGGCTAATCAAGACCTCTTCTAACATGTTTGAACAAATTTGGTCTTCTCTCAGATCCTTGTAGCTGGATTGAAATTCTTCCTGGGAAAAGATGAAGATGAAAAGAAAGACAGTGATTCAGAGTCTGAGGTACAATAAGTGCAGGTTTTGCTTCATGTTACTTGTTTTATGTACACTACCATACAAAAGGTTAGGGGAAATAATTTTTTTAATTGATTAACAAAAATAAAGATAATAAATGCTGTTCTTTTGAACTCTCTATTCATCAAAGAATCCTGACAAAAATGATCAAGGTTTCCACAAAAAAATATTAATTAGGACAATTGTTTTTAACATTCATTGATGTTAGTAAGAAATGTTTCTTGTCCACCAAATCAGCATATTAGAATGATTTCTGAAGGATCATGTGACACCGAAGACTGGAGTAATGATGCTGAAAATTCAGCTTTGCATCACAGAAATAAATTACATTTTAAAATATATTCAAATAGAAAATGGTTATTTTAATTTGAAATAATATTTCACAATATTACTGTTTTTACTGTATTTTTGGTCAAATAAATGCAGTTTTGCAAATAACTTCTTTCATCTTCCAGACCCCAAAATTGTGAATGGTAGTGTACTTTAAATATTAATAATTATTAAAAAATTTTCCCCTCTGCAGGACGATGCGCCAACAGCCAGAGATCTAATGATCCGATATTCCACCGGAAAGAAAACGTCCAAAAATAAGAGGAAAATGGAGAAAGCCATGAAAGTCCTCAAGGTTAAATAAAGTGTCTCATGATCAGCAAATCAATATTTTGTTTAGTTAATTTCACTGCTAAATTTGTCATTTTCATTTTGTTTTCTCAGAAACATAAAAAGAAGAAAAAAGTAGAGGTTTTTAATTTCTCCGCCATCCACTTGATCCACGATCCACAAGGTCAGATCATCTTTTACACTGTATATAATGTAACATACATGCAGTGATGTAGTGTAGTGGATAGATATGGGTTCAGACCCACAAGAACTCTTCCATGAACTGTGAATCTCTTTCTGTAAAAGCATGTAGATTAGTAATTATTATCTGTGTTCTTCAGATTTCGCAGAGAAGCTCCTGAAGCAGCTGGAGAGCTCAAACGAGCGTTTGAGGTGAAGATCATGATGATGGAGCTCATCTCTAGACTTGTGGGAATTCATGAGGTAATGTATGAGTGAGCATTTTCACATTTCTGTTTCATTATTTTCTCATTAGTTACTCCATCTAACCTGTTTTGTTTCCATCTTTACAGCTTTTCCTTTTTAATTACTATCCGTTTGTCCAGCGGTTCCTTCAGCCTCACCAGAGAGGTAAACACTGCTGTCTATATAGAACACTTACAAAAAATAATGTGTAGTTCACTTCAGTGTCTTTTGTCTAATTTTATGTTAATTTGATGTTTTCTTTCAGAGGTGACCAAAATTCTGTTGTGTGCCGCCCAGGCCTCCCATCAGCTGGTCCCTCCTGAGGTAAGAACTGATCATGAGACCTTTCTATAATGATTATATATCTTTAAACAAGCTTGACCTTGAAAAGTTTTAATCATTTCATTTAGAAAGGATGCATTAAATTGATCAAAAGTGACAGTAAAGATATTTCTAATGTTACAAAAGATTTCAAACAAATTAAGTTTTTTTTTTTTTTCATTAAAGAATCCTGGGAAAAATTATATACTGCGGTTTCCACAAAAATATGAAGCAGCAACACTGATAATAATAATAATAAGAAGAAATGTTTCTTGAGCAGCAAATCAGCATATAGAATGATTTCTGAAGTCCTCACAGGAATAAATTAAAATTTTAAAATATATTAAAGGTGCCCTAGAATTAAAAATTGAATTTACCTCGGCATAGTTGAATAACAAGAGTTCAGTACATGGAAAAGACATACATTGAGTTTCAAACTCCATTGTTTCCTCCTTCTTATATAAATCTCATTTGTTTAAAAGACCTCTGAAGAACAGGCGAATCTCAACATAACACCGACTGTTACGTAACAGTCGGGGTGTACGCCCCCAATATTTGCATATGCCAGCCCATGTTCCCAACATTATAAAAGGCATTAGACAAGGGCAGCCAGTATTAACGTCTGGATCTGTGCTCAGCTGAATCATCAGACTAGGTAAGCAAGTAAGAACAATAGCGAAAAATGGCAGATGGAGCAATAATAACTGACATGATTCATGATATCATGATATTTTTAGTGATATTTGTAAATTGTCTTTCTAAATGTTCCGTTAGCATGTTGCTAATGTAGGCTACTGTTGGTTAAAGTTACCATCATTTATTACTGTATTCACAGAGACAAGAGCCGTCGCTATTTTCATTTTTAAACACTAGCAGTCTGTATAATTCATAAACACAACTTCATTCTTTATAAATCTCTCAAACAGTGTAGCATTAGCCGTTAGCCACGGAGTACTATCAAACTCGTTCAGAATCAAATTTAAACATCCAAATAAATACTATACTCACATGACCCGAAGCATGCATGCAGCATACGTGACAAACATCTTGTAAAGATCCATTTGAGGGTTATATTAGCTGTGTGAACTTTGTAAATGCACTGTATTATAGAGTCGCGAGCTCGATGGGCAGGGAGAACGAGATTTAAAGGGGCCGCAGCCCCTGAATCGGTGCATGGTTAATGATGCCCCAAAATAGGCAGTTAAAAAAATTAATTTAAAAAAATATATGGGGTATTTTGAGCTGAAACTTCACAGACACATTCAGGGGACACTTTAGACTTATATTACATCTTGTAAAAAAATGTTCGATGGCACTTTTAAAATACAAAACACCTGTAATATTTCACAATATTAAATGCAGCCCTGGTGAGTATAAGAGACTTCTTTCAAAAACATGAACAAATCTTACCAGCCATGTACTAATTCATCATTACTGTTATATCCACAGATCATTGAGCCAGTCATCATGACCATCGCCAATAACTTTGTTACAGAACGAAATTCAGGGGAGGTCATGACCGTTGGGTAGGTGTTGTGTAAATCTCAGTCAAATACGGTGAAATGTGAAAATGTGTGTTATTTTATCCCTCTTTTTCTCATGAATATCTCATCGTCATATCTCAGAATCAACGCCATAAAAGAAGTGGCAGCCCGCTGTCCTCTCTCGATGTCAGAAGACCTGCTTCAAGATCTCACACAGTACAAATCCCACAAAGATAAAAGTACGTGGTTTATCGTTATTTATCATGTTCTGTTCATTGGATGCTATTTACTTTGAAGGAAATATGAGAATAGACTCTTTGACTTTTCTTTGAATATTGTCTGTGTTTATCTTCCAGATGTTGTGATGTCTGCCAGAGGTCTTATCCAGCTCTTCAGAGATCTCAATCCAAAGATGCTACACAGAAAAGACAGGGTGAGAAGCTTAAAATATTAAATTATGTAAAAAATAATAAATTAACTGCAAAGGAGATTAAATAGTCCCTGAGTTGCACATTCTAGATCAAGTATTCCACAAAAAAAAAAAAAAAAAATCTTAGATTTTAAGTTAATATTTCAATAAATAGACACATTTGATGTTCACGGTTAATGGTCACATGACATGCAGGTAAATAAATAAAATGTTTTTTTTTTGTGTGTGTGTGTGTGTTTTTTTTTTTTTTTTACGTGTTTTTATTTTGATTGTTTATTTTAAAATGATTTATTCATTAAAATGTTACATTTTTACCATTGATTTTAACTTTTCAATCACCCCATTTTGGGAAATTCTTTTGAGAATTAAGATTACGAATTAAGAATTAATTTTCATTCATTTATTTATTTGTTTTTTGTTTTTAAAGAAATGAATACTTTTATTCAGCAAGGATGCATTGAATTGATAAAGAGTGGCTGTAAAGACATTTTTAATGTTACAAATTATTTTTATTTAAAATAAATGCAGTTCTTTTGAACTTTCTATTAATCAAAGAATCCTGGAAAAAAAGTATAATGGTTTCCAGAAAATATTAAGCAGCACAACTCTTTTTTTTCTTCCTCTCCCCATTGATAGTAATAATAAATGTTTCTTGAGCAGGAAATCATCATATTAGAATGATTTCTGAAGGATCATGTGACACTGAAGACTGGAGTAATGATGCTGAAAATTCAGCTCTACCATTACAGGAATAAATGACATTTTAAAATAGAAAAGTTATTTTGAAGTATAATATTTCACAATATTATTGTTTTTACTGTATTTTTGATCAAGTAATTGCAGAGTTGTTGAGCTCAACAGACTTTACAAAATTACAAAATCTAAGACTTTTGAATGTTAATGTACATTAATGTTTTTGCATTTATTGTGTTACCAGGGAAAGCCCACAGAATCTTCTAAGGAGGCCAGAATCCAGAACTATGGAGAACTGGAGGCCAAAGACTACATCCCTGGTGCTGAGGTGCTGGAAGTAGAGGAGAAAGTAGATGAAGAGGAGGATGAAGGTATGTGAAAAGCTGCATTAGCATTATTTTATTGTTTCATTGATTAATACGTGTGTTAAAAGTGGCGTGACGTCATTCCATCGTAATGCGTTACCTTACAGACGGCTGGGAGAGCGCCAGCATGAGTGAGGATGATGAAGATGGAGAGTGGGTGAAGGTGCATCACTCCTCTGATGAAGATCAGACAGAAGTGGTGAGGATCATACCACTTTCTTAACTGATGCTACATTTGATTCTAACGATGGCAAATAACACATCTGAACTCGTGTTGTGTCTGTATATGTCAGGCTGAGAAATTACAGAGTATCCCAGAGGACGAGCGCAAAGCCAAAGCTGCCGTGGTCAGCACGAGTCGCCTCCTCACGCAGGACGACTTCAAAAAGATCCGCATCGCTCAGATGGCCAAAGAGGTCAGCTCTGCTCCCGGAAAGGGTCAGAAGAGGAAGAACGTAGAGAGTGATGAGGAAGAGGAGAGGTAGGATGTGTTTCTTTACTGAAATGATTTTAGAAACGTAAAATATAAACTGAGAATAATTAAACTTTTTTAAACTTTTTTTTTTCAGAGGAGAGATACTTAGCCTGAGAG
Organism: Megalobrama amblycephala; assembly: GCF_018812025.1. Lineage (NCBI taxonomy): Eukaryota > Metazoa > Chordata > Actinopteri > Cypriniformes > Xenocyprididae > Megalobrama > Megalobrama amblycephala. The sequence goes on along the minus strand of NC_063061.1, from coordinate 27,173,402 downwards.
ACATTGAGCGTCTTCATAAGAAACCCAAATCTGACAAAGAAACACGACTGGCAACAGCCATGGTGAGTATGGACTATATATACACTGCTCTCCAAAAGTTTGGAAACACCCCTGGCAAAGTGTGGTTTTGGACGATATCAGCATAAATCCTTATCATTTTTTGGTGCAAACTTCACATTATCATTGAAGACCTGCAATAATAATTTTCATTTTGATTACATAATAATGGCAATATAAACATGTCAAAGTCAGACATGCCCCTTTGCCAGCTGTGATGCCTGGTTACTGGTTTAAACTTGGCCCAGGGTTGTAAAAGATTTTTGGTTCAGCACACCTTAATAGCTTCAACAATTGATTGCCAATTAAGTTTAGAATACAATGAACCAATTAGAACCCAGTTTAGGTCTGATAGCTGCTAATGGAGGATATTTTGAGGAATCGAAAATTTAAGTTTTTGTCCATGTATAAACTGTTTATGTAATATGTTTTCATAGTTTTTGTTGTCCCTTATCAGTGCAAAATTATCACAAATTAAAAAGGATTCATGCCAATATTGTCCAAAACCCCACTTTTCTAGGGCGTTTCCAAACTTTTGGAGGGCAGTGTAGATACATATTATATCCTGATGTTGAAGGAAAGAAAACACATTGACATTTTGTCATCTACCCATAGCAAAGAAACAAGGTTAAAACTTACATTTTTCTTGACATTTTTCTTTCTCAGGCTGGGCGGACCGATAGGAAGGAGTTTGTTAAAAAGAGGAGTAAGCTAAACCCGTACGCCAGCACCAGTAACAAGGAGAAAAAACGAAACAAGAACTTCCTAATGATGAAACACAGTCAGAACGTGAGGACCAAGGGCAAACGCTCCTTCAGAGAGAAACAGGTGAGCCTGCAGCTGTTTTCACATCTTTAATACCTTTAGATGCAATAAACCTGCATACACTTTACCATTCAAGTTCAGTTTGTAATGTTTCCTGTTGATATTGATCTTCCCCACTCATTTTCCCCTCAGATGGCTCTTAAAGATGCACTCTTAAAGAAGAGAAAACGCAAGTAATTCCCACCTGTACTGGACCAGAGCTGAAATGGTTCATTTCATGCTATGATCTGTGCGGACCGTTCTGTGTACAGGAAGACAATATACAGACCTCTTGACTGTGTGGATTTTCATGTTGCCTTTTAATAAATCATTTAAACACTTGAAATTTGTTGCATTACTTTTTGTGTTCGACCTACAGTATACCTCTGGACAAACTGCACACATAATAGTTTAATAGTTTTTGTGACCACTGTATATGTGGGAGAAAAAAAAAATGTATCCAGTGATATTTTTAAAAGAATATACTAGGTTTGTCCCAGCTTCGATATATGATCCCTCATATTTGCATCCCTCTTATCCAGTGTCATGCTAAGCACATATAACCTAGTGACAGCTGTGTAGTCCTTTTACAAATCATCGGCAGAGGTGTTAGGTGCTGGATAGTTTAGGAATTCACTCCACAGGTGAACTGTATGTTCTTACTTTTGTTTAGCGTTTCATTGCAGTCTTCTCTAACTAGTAAGTATCTTGACAAGGTTATTGTATTGTTATTATTTTGAAAAACAGGCTCATTGGAAATGCATCAAAATATGTGCAAAATATTTCGTTTCTTCTTGCACGTTTGCTAGTGGTGATAAAAAACACGTTCAGACTTAATCTAAAACAGATGACCTCGAATCTGACAAATGTGACCGATTTGTTACGTTGTTTGTAACTTACTCCCAACAAACGGGACATCCGTTTAAGTCCGCAGTAGGTTCGCTGGCGGACGTTCTGTGGACATTTTTTTTGTTGTTGTTAGCTGGGCTTGTACCCTACATAGAGCAGTTAGGCAATGCGTAAATACTAATGATCTATCGCGTTTGGAAAATATACTTGTCACTGTTAGCAAAACCAAACGTGAAGATGGTGTATCATTTGCTGAAATGACAAGCACTCGCTACTAGGGCAGTGCTGAACCAGTTGAGCTACCGAGCAAACTTACTACGTTAGCAAAACTATAGTTTAATCATAGCATGTTGAGGTCTTAAAGGGTATTTCACCCAAAAATGAAAATTCTGTCATTTATTACTTACCCTCATGCCGTTCCCCACCCTTAAGAGCTTCGTTTATCTTCGGAACACAAATTAAGATATTTTAGTTGAAATCCGATGGCTCAGTGAGGCCTCCATAGGGAGCAATGACATTTCCTCTCTCAAGCTCAATTAATGTACTAAAAACATATTTAAAGGGATAGTTTAGAAAATTTGATGATTATCTGCTTACCCAACAATCCAAGATGTAGGTGACTTTGTATCTTCAGTAGAACACAAATGATGATTTTTTCACTCTAACCGTTGCCATCTGTCAGTCAAATAATGGGGGTGAATGGGAACTCGAACAATAAGAGTCCAAAAAACATGCACAGACAAATCCAAATTAAACCCTGCGGCTCGTGACGACACATTGATGTCCTAAGACACGAAACGATCGGTTTGTGCGAGAAACCGAACAATATTTATATTATTTTTTACCTCTAATACACCACTATGTCCAACTGCGTTCAGCACTCGCTTAGTGAGGTCTGATCATGCTCTGACAGCGGCAGTGATGTCTCGTGCATATACTTCAATGAGTGCTAGACATCACTGCCATTGTCAGAGCGCGATCAGACCTCACTAAGCGAATGCTGAACGCAGTTGGACATAGTGGTGTATTAGAGGTAAAAAATGATATAAATACTGTTCGGTTTCTCGCACAAACCGATCGTTTCGTGTCTTAGGACATCAATGTGTCGTCACGAGCCGCAGGGTTTTATTTGGATTTTTCTATGCAAGTTTTTTCGACTTTTATTGTTCGAGTTCCCATTCACCCCCATTATTTGACTGACAGACTGCAACGGTTGCAGTTAAAAATCATCATTTGTGTTCTACTGAAGAAACAAAGTCACCTACATCTTGGATGCGCTTGGGGTAAGCAGATAAACATCAAATTTTCATTTTTGGGTGAACTATCCCTTTAAATCAGTTCATGTGAGTAGGCTACAGTGGTTCAATATTAATATTATAAAGCGACAAGAATATTTTTGGAGCGCAAAAAAAATAAAAATAACGACTTGTCGACTTATATAGTGATGGCCGATTTCAAAACACTGATTCATTTGTGCTCCGAAGCTTCCTGAAGCAGTGTGTTGAATCTGCTGTTCGGAGCGCCAAAGTCACGTGATTTCAGCCGTTGGCAGTTTGACACGCGATCTGAATCGTGATTCGATATAGGCTGATTCATTATGCTCCGAATCTTCCTGAAGCAGTGTTTTGAAATTGGCCATCACTTTATAAGTTTTTTTTTGGGCGCACCAAAAATATTCTTGTCGCTTTATAATATTAATATTGAACCACTGTACTCACATGAACCGATTTAAATATGTTTTTAGTACCTTTATGGATCTTGAGAGAGGAAATGTCATTGCTCCTTATGGAGGCCTCACGGAGCCATCGGATTTCAACTAAAATATCTTAATTTGTGTTCCGATGATGAACGAAGGTCTTACGGGTGTGAAACGACATGAGGGTAAGTAATAAATGACAGAATTTTCATTTCTGGGTGAACTAACCCTTTAACAGTGGGCTATTTTTGCGAAAAGGAACAAAAGTTGCCAATTTATTGCCACTACTGTTTTCGACTGGAAACCGTGAATTGTATCATTTTCTGAGTTTTGCAAAACTGTAGGTCCAGTAGAAGCACATATTTCCAGTGAGGCTGGGCGAGTCAGATATTGTTTTCGGCTTATCAATGTTTTGTAGAGCTTACCTGTTTCCTTTCTCTTTGGAAATGAATAGAGATACATTAAGAAGATGGCTGGATTTGAGAACTCCTCCATCCCTGATCTAAATCCACATCTCAACGTTACCTCACTTGTCAACTTTGAGTTGGTCATTTTCAGGAGTTGTGTGACTTGCTTCAGTATGTTGTTTGGGCCTCCAACACACGCCTACGTCCTGTGGCTTATTGTGACAGGAAGACGAATTGCATCAGAGTTTCTAAACTTAAATCTTTCTGTTTGTGAGATAATTATTTACGTTAATTATTTTATTGGGTTATTGGTGATGATATTTCCAGAGATCTTTACATTTTCAACATTTACAATAGGATTTCACATCACTGGGCGTCCACTGTTTCAGTGTCTGATGTGTGTTGAGCGTTACCTGGCAGTGGTTCATCCTGTAACCTTTCTGAAGTTCAAACCTCTCAGATATAGAGTGATCTGCTCTGCTGCTGTGTGGTTTACGACTCTCGGATCCTGTTTGTTTAGTGTGTTTACTGCAGTCGAACATGTTAAGGTTTATATGTGTGGAATGCTACTGCAGTGTTTACTCTTTCTTTCTGTAAACCTCTTTTGCTGTTTAACTGTTCTCTGGGCTCTGAAGAAACCTGGACCAGGAAAAGCAGGGAAAGAGAGAAAGGAGAAAAACCAAATGAAGAGAAGAGCGTTTTATCTCATTCTAATAATTACTGTGACTTTGGTCACAATGTTTGCACCTGTTATTATCTCAGGATTTTTCTATCTTCTGTCATCACAAGATTCAATATTTATATCCTTAAGCTATTTATGTTTCACTGTAGCTAGTTTTGTGCAGCCTGTTCTGTATGTTCACCAGGCTGGAAAACTGCCCTTCCTTTGCTGGAGCTGTTTCTCAAATGTAATTAAATAGTTTTTTTTTTTTTTTTTAAATTACCAAATTGTTTGTAGAAGTAGTAGTAATAACAGATAAATTTTTTTTTTTAACAGATATTTTTTTCCTAGATGATTTAGCACATTATAGTAGTAATAATTGTTAATAATATTAATAATGTTTTCCCTAAACAAATGAAGCATATGAATGTAATATGTTAATTTTCAGTTTAAAATAAAATCCCAGATTTCTAATGTGGTCTAATAAGTGAGAAGAAACTTTAATTCTTTATTAGTTCATTATTATAAGGTAACATTCTGCACTTTTTAGAATTGCCATTTTATGCTAATTTAATATTTGAACTGTCTTTTAGTTATGTTTGATACATTTGCATGTGAGGCCTCTTTGGCACTATTCAATATGTAAAGTATGTAAATTCTGTATAAATGATGCAACAGCAGAGCTAGTCCTTTACTGAGGAATACCGTGCTTCATTTGGGAATATTTTCCATTTGCTCCCCAGGAAACAGTAATATCTTCATTTTGTTATATCTTGGCAATTGGTTAAAAAAAAAATGTGTTAGAAATCACATGCTGTCTGTGCTATATTGAATGGGACCCGTTTGAGAAAGACTGGAACGTTACTTGTCAAGGTAATAATCGTCTCTTATAACTTGTATTTAAAAAAAAAAAAAGATATTTAATAAACTATTTTTATTAATTTTTCTGTTATCACTTTCAGTCGAATTCTATGTAAAGCTACAGGCAGTGAAACTTATTTAAAGTAATTTAAAATCAGAGTACATTGTTTTCATTTACACAGGTGAAAATGTATTTTGTAAACTGTATGGTATTTGCTAAGGCAAACAAAATGGCCATGATTATGTATTAGAACAGAGCATCATTTAGGTGTGCATTAATTTAGTAAGTACTGAACAATAGAATGTGTGGGAAACTCATAAACAAAGTATTCAAGCAGGATATCAGAATATCACAAATACCTAAACACCGAATAGACTGAAAAAAAAAATGTAGGATTTACAATTTTCACTCAGGAATTGCTATTAAATTTCACAAATAATTACAAAGACATGGCAAGTAACACTGAATTAAAGGTAATTTTTTGAAGTAAAAAGATCTTTATTTTACTTACAACTTGAAAGGTATTTACATGCTATAAAACACCTCATGAAATAACACTTATTTAATTTACTTTAGATACAGCCAAGAGTTAAAGGATTAGTTCACTTTTAAATAAACTTTTCCTGATAATTTACTCACCCCATGTCATCCAAGATGTCCATGTCTTTCTTTCTTCAGTCAAAAAGAAATTAAGGTTTTTGATGAAAACATTCCAGGATTTTTCTCCTTATAGTAGACTTGAATGGGCACCAAACGGTTGAAGGTCATAATTAGTTTCACTGCAGCTTCAGATTGTTCTACACGATCCCAGATGAGAAATAAGGGTCTTATCTAGTGAAACCATCGCTCATTTTCTGAAAAAAATTGAAAATTATATAAGTTTTAACCAGAAATGCTCATCTTGAACTAGCTCTCTTCTTCTTCTCTATTTGAATTCCAGCAGTATAGACACTGCTAAGCGTAATACTGCCCTCCACAGGCCAAAGTTTTAACTAATGTTTATATACAATATGCTAGTTCAATAGTATATAATAATTAGTTCAAACTTTGACCTGTGGAGGGCAGTAATACACTTAGCAGTGTCTACACTGCTGGAATTCTAATAGAGAAGAAGAAGAAGAGAGCTAGTTCAAGATGAGCATCTAAGGTTAAAACTTATATAATTTTCATTTTTTTTCAGAAAATGAGCGATGGTTTCACTAGATAAGACCCTTATTTCTCATCTGGGATCGTGTTGAACAATTTGAAGCTGCAGTGAAACTAATTTGGACCTTCAATCGTTTGGTGCCCATTCAAGTCTACTATAAGGAGAAAAATCCTGGAATGTTTTCATCAAAAACTTTTATTTCTTTTCGACTGAAGAAAGAAAGACATGGACATCTTGGATGACATGGGGGTGAGTAAATTATCAGGAAAAGTTTATTTAAAAGTGGACAAATCCTTTAAATCACGGTAACTTTCATTATCTTTTTCAGAGAGATACTAACTGAAATTGAGAAGTAGCTACAGAGATGAACTGCTCTTCTGAGGATCCCGCATGTGAGGTGTTCCCATCAACTAACCTCACAGAACATGAAAGCTTAACAATGAACTTTTTCGAGATTAGTTTGTTGAGCTTTAGTCTCCTGTTTGGTCTTCCTACACACTCCTATGTAATATGGCTCATCATCACAGGAACAGGAAGTGGAGTTGCATCAGAGATCTTCAACCTCAATCTCTCTGTTTGTGAGATCATTTTCTGTCTGTTTGCTTTGATCTCTTTGCTGTTTCCAATTCTCCAAAGCCAAGTGCTCTTGATTCTAGCAAAGTTTCTCTCAGGAGACATTGTGACCAGTCGTCCTCTGTTTCAGTGTCTGATGTGTGTTGAGCGTTACCTGGCAGTGGTTCATCCTGTAACCTTTCTGAAGTTCAAACCTCTCAGATATAGAGTGATCTGCTGCACCGTGGCCTGGATAATCAACCTTGGATCCTGTGTGTTCTGCATATTCATTGTTTTGTCACAAAATTTCATTTTCGTGTGGTTTTCACTCATGCAGTTCCTCCTCTTCCTCTCCATCCAGTTGTTTTGTCTTGTGGCTGTTCTCAGAGCTCTGAAGCAGTCAGGACCAGGAGAGAGAGGGAGAGAGAGAAAGGAGGAAAACCACATGAAGAGAAGAGCGCTTTATCTCATTGTAATACTGACCGTCACTATGCTAATCGTATCGGTGCCTTTTATTATGGCAGGATTCTTCTATATTGTGTTACAGCGAGATACTCCAGAGTTAAGCTTGTTTAGTTTGTATTGTTTTGTGCTGGGTGGTTTTGTACCTGCTCTTCTTTATCTCCGGCGAGTTGGGAAACTGGCCTTCTTCAAACCTCCCTAACGTAGTGACATACGGCAGTGGCCAAAAGTGATGTCCGGACATCTTCGCCATTTATTCAAATATTATAAAAAATTTGTTAAAGATTTTGTAAGCATATTGCGTATAGTTGTGAGTGGAGTCAAATGTTTTATTTATTATAACGCAATGAAACATGCCAAATTGTGTAGACATAATTTTTGTCCAGGCTGTCATAAAGAATTTATGAACAAGAGAGAACCAACAAAATATTAATAACTGATTATATTGTGATTGATGTATGCTTTTTTCATAATAAAATGATATTTCTTCATATTTTGATGGTTTAATTGAACTTGAATGTTCATAAAAAACAAATATCCCCCCAGAAATCACTTCTGCCCTCTACTGTAGAAGTAGATTTTTTTTCTTCTTTTTTATAAATTGTCTTGCTTCAAAATCATTTTTCTGTTTAAATTTTACAGCAGGCTGACAATAGGCCATTTAATGGCAGGTTCCCTTGTGACAGTAGTAATGTTAATAGCTAAGACTTCAAGTATCAATACACTGTAGAAATGGACATTTACCCTGAAAATTTGTTGTATTTTAGGTTTTAATTCAAATGCGAAAGATGAAAATACACTAGTCATGGTTTATGTATTATCAGCAATTTGTATGTTTTTCAAATAAAAACAAATTGACATGGTCATTTTTCCAGGCCAGGTGTTGCAATAGACCACTGTCTGTTTTTCATAGTTAAACCAAGGCAATATATTTTTTTAACCATGTATGGAAATTGTCTTAGATTTGTCAAGCATGGTTTACTCAAAGTTGTAAATTATTAATACAAAGACATACAAAAGAGTGTTGGGACATTGATGGATCATTTTGTCACCATTATGATGATCAGTGTTTGCTTTAGTTGAGCTCTTAACACCTCCACTTTTAAATTTTAGTTTTTCTTTTGTGGCTGTAAATGTGTCTGTAAGGCACATTTGCTATGGCAAGGAAAAATCTGAGGAAAATCTGTTGATTTTCTGATTTTGACATCATCATGGAGCCTAATTCATAGGTTTCTTATAGCTTTCTTAAACAACAGATCATCCCTAAAATTTTCCTTGGCTTTCCTTGCCGTATAATGTGCTTTATAGCAACCAGAGAAAAGCTAACATTAAAAAGTGAAGGATGAAGAGCCCAACCAAAGATTATTGAAACATTAATGAAACAGTCTATCGACGTCCCAAGACTCTTTTGTTTGTCTTTGTATTAACTTACAACTTTAAGTAAAACATGCTTGGAAAATTTAAAGCAATCTGTTTCCACTCATTGTCAAAAAAATATTGCCTTGGTTTAACTCAAAACAATTGAGGCAACTACCGGCATCAGAACTGAGTATTTTGAACTCAGCTAATTTGTGTTTGACCAATAAGACTTTACATGTTTTCAACAAGCACCCATAAGTAATACCAACACAATCTTTAATAATAATATTTCAAAAACAGGCGGGAACAAACAGACATTAACGCAGACGTGACCGGACCATGAATGACTGTGTAGGTAGAACTTAATAAATAGTAACTCAAACAAGATAAATAATCATGCATAGCTTAACCGAATGAACTAATAGCAGTAGGCTAATCAAAAGTGGCGGGAAAATAAGACAAAGCAAACCAGGAACTAGAAAATTACAAACTAAAAGTCCATGAACAAAAACAAACTAAACATAATGGTGACAATAACTTCACTAACTTTATTGTCACATATTTTTCAATATATGAAAAGTGGCATTCAATATATTGTAATACATTAATGCAATATATTATTCGGAATATTTTTCAATATACTTAATTTAATATATTGATCATAAATATTTGAAAATACATTTTCTTTCCATAAGGGTTTGCAGATGCCATTTTGTCATCTAATGCAATGATTTCTGATCCCTCATATTTGCATGTTGCGTGTTCAGTGTCATGCTAAGCACATATACAGTGAAAGCTGTGAAATCAGTCTACAAAACACTGGCAGAGACTTCATCTGGATAGTCTGGGAATTCACTCAACAGGTGATGAACTTGTGTCTGTTCTTACATTTGTTACATGTGTGTTTTATTATTTTGGCTGACTATCACTGATATTATTATCATTTTTTTGTTATAGAGTTTATACTTGTTTGTGTTTCTCTTTGGAAATGAATAGAGATACACTGAGAAGATGGCAGGATTGGAGAACTCCTCCATCCCAAATCTGAATCTCAACGTTACTTCAAATGACAGCTTTCAAGTGAACATTTTCAAGACTTTTGTGCTTTGCTTCAGTGTCTTGTTTGGGCCTCCTATGCATGCCTATGTCCTGTGGCTTATTGTGACAGGAAGAGGAATTGCATCAGAGTTTCTATACTTTCAAGTTTCTGTTTCTGAGATTATCATTTGTGTGAATTCTCTCCTCACGTTGTTGGCGTTAAGGTTTACAGAGATCAGTGCATCTTTATCATTTGCAATGGGACTTACCATCACTGGCCGTCCTCTGTTTCAGTGTCTGATGTGTGTTGAGCGTTACCTGGCAGTGGTTCATCCTGTAACCTTTCTGAAGTTCAAACCTCTCAGATACAAATTGTTCTGTTCTGCTGCTTTGTGGTTTACGGCTCTCGGATCCTGTTTGTTTTCCATGTTTACTACAGTCACATATTCTCGTGTTTATAGGTGTGGTATATTACTGCAGTTTTTACTCTTTTTATCTGTAAACCTCTTCTGCTGTGTGGCTGTTCTCAGAGCTCTGAAGCAGTCAGGACCAGGAGAGAGAGGAAGAGAGAGAGAGGAGGAAAACCACATGAAGAGAAGAGCATTTCATCTTATTCTAATAATTACCGTGACCATGGTCATCATGTATGGGCCGGTTATTCTCTTAGCATTGTTTTATCTCCTGTTATCACAAGATGTTTCAATATATATGGCCTTTAGCATTTTATGTTTTATAGTAGCTGGTTTTGTGCAGCCTGTTCTGTATCTCCACCGGGCTGGAAAACTGCCCTTCTTTGTCAGAGCTGAAGCTTCTTAAAATGTAATCATTATTCATCCTGATGAATAATAATAATGAGTTTTATTGTTGTTATTGTTATTAATGATATGAATATTTTTCCCTTAACAAATGAAAAAGAGTTCTAGTTAGTTCTAGTTCTTATTTTATCTCTTATTTAGTTCTTTTACTTTAGTCCATGTAGTCTCGGTTTTGTAGTCCTGTGTTGTTTTTATGCATTACTCCAGATTTGTTCTTTTGTTTCACTGTGTTCAAGCTGTAAATAGTTGAAATGCAAATTAAATCTCTCTGACTGACTCTCTTGACTCTGTTTGTTTACTCAAAATCTCACCCTCCTATTTCATACTAGCGATCCTTAGATGGCATCATGTGTCTTTTTGTCATTTTTCATAGGATTTGCATGTCATGCCATAATATTCAGTGTGTGAATATATACATATGAGAGATACAACAGCAGAGCTAGTATTTTATTAGTAAATACTGTGCTTGCTGTTGGGATATTTTACCATTGCTTCTCAAGTTTTTGCAGTAAAAGATCTGTTATATCTTAGCAGTTGATTTAAAAAGTGTTTTAAAATGCAGTATTCATTTTATTAACCTGATTGCTTAATGCTGCGTTCACACCGAACGCGTCTGGGGCGTCTGATTTACATGTTAAGTCAATGTAAATGGCGCGGCGCGAATTGAGCGTCTGACGCCCAAACGCCCGAGTTGAAAAATCTGAACTTTGGCGTAAATTCGCGGCGCGTTAACCAATCAGGGACTCTGCTTTGGTAGTAACGTGTTTATGATGTGATCAGTGGTGGAGACCAGAACAAAGATGTCGCTGTGTGTGGCCACTTTGAGCTCTATGATGTGTCATTATATTTTTATCGAGACAGGAATAAAAAGGACCTTGCCTGGAAGAGAATAAGCGAAGAAATCGGACAATCTGGTTAGTTGTAAAACTTTTTGCATGATTTTAGCCGTTGATAGCCCACCTTCTAGCTAGCAAAAGTCGGCCGGCATAACCGAGTTAAATTGCCGCTACAGGTTTCCAGCTGACGAGATGATGTGTTTATTCAGAGGATCTGTGCAGAAAGAGATGAAAGCCCCTCCCATGACGCGAATTCGCGTCTGAACACACTTTGTTTAGACGCGCGAATTGAGCGAATTTTACGCGCGTCTGAAGCGTCTGACTTCAAAATGTTCAAGCGTCCAACTAGACGCGTCTGGCGCGAATTTGACGCCCCAGACGCGTTCGGTGTGAAAGCAGCATAAGAATTACTGGAATTTGACTTGTCAAGGTGAGATATATATTTCATAACTCATGTATTTCATATTAAAAATGTAAATTTAAATCTAATTTGTATGGGGTATTTTTCCGTTGAATTCTTTCTAAGGTTTCTAAAAAAAATGATTTTTTTTACACAATAAGTGGGCAGTGAAACATGTTTTAAAAAGTATTTTAATATAAGTTAAATACAAATACGCATACTGTGCATGTCAATTTAGGCGGAAGAGCAACCTTTGACCTGACGCGATGACGCAATGGTGCATGCGGAGCCGCAGAGGAGAGAGCAAAACAAAACACCGGTCACGAATTAGAAGTTTATAATGAGAAATTTTAAAGAGAAATGTCCTTTTAAAAGAGGAGCTTGAGTTTGTTGCCTAGCCGTATTTGTTTGAACCGTGAGATGCGTCTAAGCTTACGATACTCCTACATCTTGCGTCATACATCGCGTCAGAGGATTACTCATTTGGTGACTTGCGCATTCTGCGTGCGGTCTTTCGGCGGAAGCTAGTTAACAACTATCTCACTAACTATTAATAAGCAGTAATTAGTTCAGTCAGGATCACTTAAGTCAAAAAATACCATAGACAAACTTTTTAGTCAGCTTTTAATAGCATATTTTTACATTTGGTGGTATGGCTCTGTTCTAAATTCCCTGTTCTTTTCATGAGCTTCATGAAAAGCTAAGACAGTGAACAGCAGCAGCTTCTGGGGACAACCTCCCATTTTTTAACAGAATGAGAAAAATAGTACCTTAAATGGCATAATTGATTTATTATCATTTTCTTTTCTTTCTTTCTTTCTTTCTTTCTTTCTTTCTTTTGGTCATTTGCATATCAGGGTTTCATGGCAGTTATTTGTGTATATATATGAGGGATGTGCAATGAAATTCCCTGTGCAACAGAGGTAGTACTTCACTTACTGTGCTTCCCATTGGATTGTTTACCAACTGGACCTCAAGAAACTAAGTAAGATTATATTTAGGTATTCATTCTCATGCTTTTAGTAATATTATTATTATATTTAGTTATATCAGTTACAAATGTATTTAAAAAGTGTGTTATATTAAATAGGACCTGAAAGACAGAAAATGTACTTGTCAAGGTAAAAAAAAAAAAGTTTTATGGCAATACATTTTTATTTTAAATTTAAAGAATGAAGCATGCTTAACAGTTGAGAATCTAGTTTTGTAAAGATTTAAAATGATTTAAACTTTTCCTTTTCCACACATATTTATTGAAATATTATGTTTAGACAGACATACAGGGATGAACTGCTTTTACAAAGATCCCACGTGCACGTTGTTCCAATCAACCAACCTCACAGCAAATGAAAACACACCAGTGATCATTTTCAAGATTTCTGTGTTGATCTTCAATGTCTTGTTTGGTCTTCCTGCACACTCCTATATTATCTGGCTCATCGTCACAGGATCGGGAAGAGGAGTTGCATCAGAGTTCTTCATCCTCAATCTCGCTGTTTGTGAGATCATTTTCTCTCTGTATTCTTTGATTTATGTGCCGGAGCTGATGATTCCAAGTCTCCAAAACCAACTGTTTTTGATTCTACTGCTAAGATTTTTATCAGGAGACATTGTGACCATCCGTCCTCTGTTTCAGTGTCTGATCTGTGTTGAGCATTACCTGGCAGTGGTTCATCCTGTAACCTTTCTGAAGTACAAACCTCTCAGATATAGAGTGATCTGCTGCACTGTGGTCTGGATAACTGGTCTTGGATTCTGTGCGCTCATCACTGTAGTGCCATTCAACGTGTTTATATGGATTACATTCCTGCATTTCCTACTCTTCCTCTCCATCCAGTTGTTTTGTCTTGTGGCTGTTCTCAGAGCTCTGAAGCAGTCAGGACCAGGAGAGAGAAGGAGAGAGAGAGAGGAGGAAAACCACATGAAGAGAAGAGCATTTCATCTCATTGTAGTAATGACCGTGACTACGCTAGTCCTATTTGGTCCTTTTATTATCTCAAGATTGAACTATATTCTGACACAGGGAGATATTTCAGTAATGAACTTGTTTAGTTTGTATTGTTTTGTGCTGGGTGGTTTTGTACCTGCTCTTCTTTATCTTAGACGAACTGGAAAACTGCCCTTCATCAAACCTCCATAGCTCCTCTCACTCATTTTAAACTCTTTCTGACACAAATGGAGGAGACTGGGGCTAGTTGTCACATTTGAAAAATCTCAGTTGCTCATGTATATAAATTTCAAACCGAATGGTTGAACTTTGTTAGCTATTTTAAATTTCAGATGGGGCAAGTTTTATGGTATGTTGCAGTTTTATCAATTATTAAAACTTCTGTTGTTTTGATATTTGTATATGATATCATTTTAAATTTTTGCTGTTTTACGGTTTTTTTTGTGCTTCATAACTGTTTCTATTGTATTAAGTCTTCACTGATTTTGCATATTCATAATTGTTTAGAACACATTGACTTCTCAAACACTTAAACACCTGAACTAAATCTCTAAAAGCAGCTGTCTTTTTCTTTTTTGCAGCTATAGTCTATATTCAGTAAATAAATGTAACAAATAAATGACACTTGTTAGCATTCATGTAAATGTCTCATGCATTCAAATGTTCCAAGTGCTGTATTTTCTATTCAAATGTTTTTTATGACTGATATTTGATAATATTCCCATCTCAGGTGTTTTATGTGACAAGTCAGTCAACAAAGCAAAGCTCAAGTGAGTTATATATATTCAGACTGTACATCTACATTTCAGGTTCATGCAGGTAAAAACCGCCTTATTTAAATTTAAATAGAAAAAAACAACAACAATATAAATATTTAAATTTAAATAGAACATCCAGTGCACATACACAAATGAGACAATGGGACACATAATAATAAAAATAAAAAATATAAAAATATAAATAATATAAAATATATATATATATATATATATATATAAAAACTAAGACGTTTAAGATGGAATACAGAATTTAGTTTAGGCAAACTATACAGATGACTAATAATAATTAATTATAATAATTCCTTACATTTACATAGCACTTTTCTGGACACTCAAAGAGCTTTACACATTGAAGGGGGAATCTCCTCAACCACCACCAATGTGCAGCATCCACCTGGATGATGCGACGGCAGCCATATTGTACCTGAACGCCCACCACGCACCAGCTTATTGGTGGAGAGATGGCTATATGGCTAAATACAGCCATGTCCAACGGTTAATTCAAGGTGCAGAAGAGTTAAGGGAATTTTTGTAGTTTACGCAGACATTGGTATCGTTTTCAAAAACTTGCACTTTGAATCCCGTTTTCAAAACATTTGCATTTTCAGTCCCCCAAAATGCCATTGTTGTGTTAATGAATGCCAAAATGCTTTTACGTTTTTAGTTGAAAATGTTGTTGTGTAAACAGCCCATAAGTGTTCTGTATCCACCCTTTTCCCTACGAGCCTACTGCATTTTGGGATTGCCAATTTCGGGAACTTCACTCAAAAAAATCATTTCATATGGGTTGAGCTACAAATAATACTTATCAGCCTTTTTGACTGAATGAGCATGAGCTGTCAATTTTCCTTCATTTTTTATTTTCAGAGGTCAGAAGAATAAAGTAAACCTTGATATTCTCTAACTTTTCAGTCTCCTGCATTACTGGAATGTTTCTAAAGCGGGTAAATAAAAACAGCTCATAAATGCCTTAAAGGGGACCTATTTTGCCCCTTTTACAAGATTTTTATATAAGTCTCTGGTGTCTCCAGAATGTGTCTGTGAGGTTTCAGCTCAAAATAGCCCACAGATCATTTTTTTAAAGCATGTTAAATTTGCCCCTATTTGGGTGAGAGCAAAAACACACCATTTGTGTTTGTCCCTTTAAATGCAAATGAACTGCTGCTCCCGGCCCGCTTTCCAGAAGAGGGCGGAGCTTTAACAGCTCACGCTTCGGTTGCTCGACAACAACAAAGCTGGAGAATCTCATGCAGACCAAAATGAGGATTGTCAGTAACAGTGTTCAGCCTTACATTGTTCAAACCGGAGTCGAACACTGTTGGAGAGACTCAGGAAGAAGTTACAACTTTTAGAATGAAACTGGACCTTTCTGGATGGACGGATGGAAACTGGACGGTTATTGTGTTATGACCTCAAGAGAGTTATTTAATTTGTTTCATGTTTTTGTTTATTATAGATCATTTGCAGTAATATAATAAGATAATAAAACGTAAGGAAAATTTGTATACTGTTGGGGGCGCTGTGGGAAGAAGGACATGGGAGTAAAATGATTAGAGAATAAGTGCAGTTGACGCATGTTCGTGTGAAAGCCCCAAACCTGTTGCAGAAAACAAAAAGAAGAAGAAACAACCGGGGCGAATAAATCTACAGAAAAGTAAAGCTTGTTGTTGTTATTGTCCAAGGGGGCAACAATTGGATAAATGTATGTAGTTGCTGTGGAGTTGATTCAACTCATCGTCTAGCATGTGTCATCATGTTAATCTTTTGTCCAGCGTAAAATGATGGCATGGTAACAACACTCTACTACAACAACTTCTCTAAAGCATGATGCACCAACAGCCAGAGATCTAATGATCCGATATTCCACCGGAAAGAAAACGTCCAAAAATAAGAGGAAAATGGAGAAAGCCATGAAAGTCCTCAAGGTTAAATAAAGTGTCTCAAGATCAGCAAATCAATATTTTGTTTAGTTAATTTCACTGCTAAATTTGTCATTTTCATTTTGTTTTCTCAGAAACATAAAAAGAAGAAAAAAGTAGAGGTTTTTAATTTCTCCGCCATCCACTTGTTACAGAACGAAATTCAGGGGAGGTCATGACCGTTGGGTAGGTGTTGTGTAAATCTCAGTCAAATACGGTGAAATGTGAAAACACTGTTATTTTATCCCTCTTTTTCTCATGAATATCTCTCTTGTTCATCCTCATATCTCAGAATCAACGCCATAAAAGAAGTGGCAGCCCGCTGTCCTCTCTCGATGTCAGAAGACCTGCTTCAAGATCTCACACAGTACAAATCCCACAAAGATAAAAGTACGTGGTTTATCGTTATTTATCATGGTCTGTTCATGGATGCTATTTACTTTGAAGGAAATATGAGAGTAGAGTCTTTGACTTTTCTTTGAATATTGTCTGTGTTTATCTTCCAGATGTTGTGATGTCTGCCAGAGGTCTTATCCAGCTCTTCAGAGATCTCAATCCAAAGATGCTACACAGAAAAGACAGGGTGAGAAGCTTAAAATATTAAATTATGTAAAAAATAATAAATTAACTGCAAAGGAGATTAAATAGTCCCTGAATTGCACATTCTAGATCAAGTATTCCACAAAAAAAAAAAAAAAAAAAAAAAATCTTAGATTTTAAGTTAATATTTCAATAAATAGACACATTTGATGTTCACGGTTAATGGTCACATGACATTCAGGTAAACAAATAAAATGTCATGTTTTTATTATTATTATTATTTTTTTTTTTTTACGTGTTTTATTTTGATTGTTTATTTTAAAATGATTTATTCATTTAAATTTTACATTTTTACCATTTAATTTAACTTTCATCTATCCCAGTTTGGGAAATTCTGTTCTAGATGTACACTACCATTCAAAAGTTTGGGATCAGTAAGAATTTATTTATTTATTTATTTTTTATTTTTTTTATTTTTTTTGTTTTTTAAAGAAAGTAATACTTTTATTCAGCAAGGATGCATTCAATTAATAAAAAGTGGCTGTAAAGACATTTGTAATGTTACAAATTATTTTTTTTAAATAAATGCAGTTCTTTTGAACTTTCTGTTAATCAAAGAATTCTGGAAAAAACTATAATGGTTTCCAGAAAATATTAAGCAGCATATTTTTTTTTTTTTTTTTTTTTTTCCCATTGATAATAATAAGAAATATTTCTTGAGCAGCAAATCAGCATATTAGAATAATTTCTGAAGGATCATGTAGGAATGAAGACTGGAGTAATGATGCTGAAAATTCAGCTTTGATCACATTTTTTTTTTTCAAATTACATTTTAAAATATTTTAAATTATAATATTTCACAATATTGTTGTTTGTACTATATTTTTGATCAAGTAATTGCAGATTTGTTGAGCACAACAGACTTTACAAAATCAAAATCCATCCTCAGACTTTTGAATGTTAATGTACATTAATGTTTTTGCATTTATTGTGTTACCAGGGAAAGCCCACGGAATCTTCTAAGGAGGCCAGAATCCAGAACTATGGAGAACTGGAGGCCAAAGACTACATCCCTGGTGCTGAGGTGCTGGAAGTAGAGGAGAAAGTAGATGAAGAGGAGGATGAAGGTATGTGAAAAGCTGCATTAGCATTGTTTTATTATTTCATTGATTAATACGTGTGTTAAAAGTGGCGTGAAGTGTCATTCCACCGTAATGCGTTACCTTACAGACGGCTGGGAGAGCGCCAGCATGAGTGAGGATGATGAAGATGGAGAGTGGGTGAAGGTGCATCACTCCTCTGATGAAGATCAGACAGAAGTGGTGAGGATCATACCACTTTCTTAACTGATGCTACATTTGATTCTAACGATGGGAAAGAACGCATCTGAACTCGTGTTGTGTCTGTATCTGTCAGGCTGAGAAATTACAGAGTATCCCAGAGGACGAGCGCAAAGCCAAAGCTGCCGTGGTCAGCACGAGTCGCCTCCTCACGCAGGACGACTTCAAAAAGATCCGCATCGCTCAGATGGCCAAAGAGGTCAGCTCTGCTCCCGGAAAGGGTCAGAAGAGGAAGAACGTAGAGAGTGATGAGGAAGAGGAGAGGTAGGACGTGTTTCTTTACTGAAATGATTTTAGAAACATAAAATATAAACTGAGAATAATTAAACTTTTTTTTTTTTTTTTTTTTTTTTCAGAGGAGAGATACTTAGCCTGAGAGACATTGAGCGTCTTCATAAGAAACCCAAATCTGACAAAGAAACATGACTGGCAACAGCCATGGTGAGTATGGACGTGTATATATATATATACACACTGCCCTCCAAAAGTTTGGAAATGCTGATATCATCCAAAACCACACTTTGCCAGGGGTGTTTCCAAACTTTTGAAGGGCAGTGTGTATACATATGTACGGAAGAGGATTAGGGCCAAGCAATAATAAAAAAATAAAACCATCTCGAGATTAAAGTTGTTAAATTTCGAGAAAAAAGTCTAAATAAAATGTTGAGAATAAAGTCATTAAATTACGAGAAAAAAGTAATTAAATTATGAGAACAAATTCGTAATTTAATGAATTTGTTCTCGTAATTTAATGACTTTATTCTCAACATTTTATCTCGACTTTTTTCTCGAAATTTAACAACTTTAATCTCGAGATGGTTTTATTTTTTTATTATTGCTTGGCCCTAATCCTCTTCCTTACATATTATATCCTGATGTTGAAGGAAAGAAAACACATTGACATTTTGTCATCTACCCATAGCAAAGAAACAAGGTTAAAACTTACATTTTTCTTGACATTTTTCTTTCTCAGGCTGGGCGGACCGATAGGAAGGAGTTTGTTAAAAAGAGGAGTAAGCTAAACCCTTACGCCAGCACCAGTAACAAGGAGAAAAAACGAAACAAGAACTTCCTAATGATGAAACACAGTCAGAACGTGAGGACCAAGGGCAAACGCTCCTTCAGAGAGAAACAGGTGAGCCTGCAGCTGTTTTCACATCTTTAATACCTTTAGATGCAATAAACCTGCATACACTTTATTTACCATTCAAGTTCAGTTTGTAATGTTTCCTGTTGATATTGATTTTCCCCACTCATTTTCCCCTCAGATGGGTCTTAAAGATGCACTCTTAAAGAAGAGAAAACGCAAGTAATTCCCACCTGTACTGGACCAGAGCTGAAATGGTTCATTTCATGCTATGATCTGTGCGGACCGTTCTGTGTACAGGAAGACAATATACAGACCTCTTGACTGTGTGGATTTTCATGTTGCCTTTTAATAAATCATTTAAACACTTGAAATTTGTTGCATTACTTTTTGTGTTCGACCTACAGTATACCTCTGGACAAACTGCACACATAATAGTTTAATAGTTTTTGTGACCACTGTATATGTGGGAAAAAAAAAAAAAATGTATCCAGTGATATTTCAAAAGAATATACTAGGTTTGTCCCAGCTTCGATATATGATCCCTCATATTTGCATCCCTCTTATCCAGTGTCATTTTAAGCACATATATCCTAGTGACAGCTGTGTAGTCCTTTTACAAATCATCGGCAGAGGTGTTAGGTGCTGGATAGTTTAGGAATTCACTCCACAGGTGAACTGTATGTTCTTGCTTTTGTTTAGCGTTTCATTGCAGTCTTCTCTAACTAGTAAGTATCTTGACAAGGTTATTGGATTGTTATTATTTTGAAAAACAGGCTCATTGGAAATGCATCCCTGTGGCGACATTTATGCAAATATTTCATTTCTTCTTGCATGTTTTTCGATATTTTTAAAGTAAAATGTACAGTAAGTGGTACTAAAACAAATTCAGATTTAATTCAAAACAGATTAACGCGAATCTGACAAATCTGATTTATTACGTTAGTTGTACTTGTACCATATAGCAATTAAGGAATGCGTAAATATTAATGATATGTTGCGTTTGTAAAATACACACCTATTTGTTGCTGTTGTGATGTGAAGATGGTGTATCATTTGCTGAAATGACGAAGGGACTTGCTTCTAGGGCAGTGCTGAACCAGTTGAGCGAGCAAACTTAGGCTAACGAACATTAGCAAAACCATAGTGATGGTTATGTAATGCGAACGTCAAAATAGTTTAATCATAGCGTGTTGAGGTCATAAGTAGGCTATTGTGCGTTAGACCGTGTTCTTTTATTGCCCTTGAAGTCAGTTTTGGTTGAAAGGAACAAAAAGGTGAAATTTTATTGCCACTACTGTTCATTTCGACTGGAACTCCAGTGAATTGTATCGTTTTCTTTGTTTTGCAAAACTGTTGGTCCAGTAGAAGCACATATTTCCAGTGAGCCTGGGCTAGTCATTATTTTGGCTAGTTGGATATTGTTTTCAGTTTATCAATGTTTTGTAGAGCTTACCTGTTTCTTTTCTCTTTGGAAATGAATAGAGATACATTGAGAAGATGGCTGGATTTGAGAACTCCTCCACCCTTGATCTAAATCCACATCTCAATGTTACTTCACTTGTCAAGTTTCATTTGGACATTTTCATGAGTTGTGCGCTGTACTTCACTGTCTTGTTTGGGCCTCCCGTGCATGCCTACGTCCTGTGGCTTATTGTCGCAGGAAGAGGAATTGCATCAGAGTTTCTAAACTTCCAAGTTTCTGTTTCTGAGATTATCATTTGTGTGAATTCTCTCCTCACGTTGTTGGCGTTAAGGTTTACAGAGATCAGTGTATCTTTATCATTTGGAATGGGACTTACCATCACTGGGCGTCCTCTGTTTCAGTGTCTGATGTGTGTTGAGCGTTACCTGGCAGTGGTTCATCCTGTAACCTTTCTGAAGTTCAAACCTCTCAGATATAGAGCGATCTGCTCTGCTGCTGTGTGGTTTACGGCTCTCGGATCCTGTTTGTTTAGTGTGTTTACTGCAGTCGAACATGTTAAGGTTTATATCTGTGGAATGCTACTGCAGTGTTTACTCTTTCTTTCTGTAAACCTCTTTTGCTGTTTAAGTGTTCTCTGGGCTCTGAAGAAACCTGGACCAGGAAAAGCAGGGAAAGAGAGAAAGGAGAAAAACCAAATGAAGAGAAGAGCATTTTATCTCATTCTAATAATTACTGTGACTTTGGTCACAATGTTTGCACCTGTTATTATCTCAGGATTTTTCTATCTTCTGTCATCACAAGATGTTTCAATATTTACATCCTTCAGCCATTTATGTTTCACTGTAGCTGGTTTTGTGCAGCCTGTTCTGTATGTTCACCAGGCTGGAAAACTGCCCTTCCTTTGCTGGAGCTGAAGTTTCTCAAATGTAATTAAATCGTTTTTTTTTTTTAAATTACCACATTGTTTGTAGAAGTAGTAGTAATAATAGATAATAATATTCTTTATTTTTTTCCTAGATGATTTAGCACATTATAGTAGTAATAATTGTTAATTATATTAATAATGTTTTCCCTAAACAAATGAAGCATATGAATGTAATGTGTTAATTTTCAGTTTTAAATACAATCGCAGATTTCTGATGTGGTCTAATAAGTGAGAAGAAACTTTAATTCTTTATTAGTTCAGTATTATAAGGTAACATTCTACACTCTTTAGAACCTCCCTAACACAGTGACACAATGTTAAAACAAGAGAGAACCAACTAAATATTAATAACTGATAATTATGTTGTAGTTAATGTATGCTTTTTCATGTGAGCTTTTATTTCATAATAAAATGAAATTTGTAGCTGTAGTTTGCAAAATTATTTTTACCAAATAATTTAGTCAGATAATTACTTTAACCATGTTTAGTGTTTTATTCTTCCCTAATATTTAAAATATTTAAAATATATATAAAATATTTTCTTCATTATTTATTTTCTTTGATGGTTTAATTGAATCCCCTCCAGAAATCACTTTTGCCCACTACTGTACAAGTAGATTTTTTTCTTCATTTTTTATGAATTGTCTTGCTTCAAAATCATTTTGCTGTTTAAATTTTACCGCAGGCTGACAATAGGCCATTTAATGGCAGGTTCCCTTGTGACAGTATGGTAATAGCTAAGACTTCAAGTACCTTTACCCTAAAAATTTGTTGTATTTTAGTTTTCAATTCAATCGCGAAATATGAAAATACACTAGTCATGGTTTATATATTATCAGCAATTTGTATGTTTTTCAAATAAAAGCAGTTAATTTATGACGCTGCCATGTTTCCATGCCAGGTGTTGCAATAAACCACTGCAGGGAGTTTCTATTTGTTTTTCATAGTTAAACAAAGGCAATATTTTTTTTTACAGTATGGAAAATGATTTCCTTACATTTGTCAAGTAAGTTTTACTCAAATTTGTAAGAGTGCAAATGAGTGTAGGGACATCAATAGATCATTTTGTCACCATTATGATGATCAGTGTTGTTAGTTGGGGTCTTAACCCTTCACTTTTAAATTGTAGTTTTTCTCCTGCGGCTGTAAATGTGTCTGTAAGGCAAGGAAAAATCTGAGGATAATCTAATGATGATTTACTGATTTTGACATGGGCCTAATTCATGGAGCCTAATTGACAGGTTTCTTAAAGGTTTCTTAAACAACAGATCATCCCTAAAATTTTCCTTGGCTTTCCTTGCCATAGAAAATGTGCTTTACAGCAACCAGAGAAAAGCTAACATTAAAAAGTGAAGGATCAAGAGCAAACTTTAATGAAATAAAGCAAACATAATGAAATGTTCTGTTGATGTCCCAAGACTCTTTTGTTTGTCTTTGTATTAACTTACAACTTTGAGTAAAACATGCTTGGGGAATTTTGTTCAATCTGTTTCCACACACTGTAAAAATATTGCCTTTAACTACCTGTATCAGAATTTAGTATTTTGAACTATTTTGTGTTTGACCAATAAGACTTTACATGTTTTTAACAAGCACCCATAAGTAATACCAACACAACTTTCCCCACTCAAATATCAACACAGCTCAAATATTTTGTGTAACTGTCAGCATGTTGTGCAGGAAGACAGACTGAAGAGGCAGATAATGACTTTCGAATGCAATCTTTAATAATAACACCCCAAAAACAAGCAGGAACAAACACACATTAACGCAGACATAATGGGACCCTGAATGACTGTGAAGGTAGAAATTAAATAATGACTTAATCAAAATAAATAATCACACACAGCTGAACAGAATGAACTAATAACTGTAACCATAGAAACAAAGGAGTGGTGGACAAAGGAGACCAGGAACTAGAGAATTACAAACTAAAAGTCCATGAACAAAAACAAACTGAACATAATGGTGAAAGTAACAGTAAATATATTGTCACATTTTTTAATATATGAAAAATGGCATTCTTTGTTGTATTATTCAATATATTGTAATACATTAATGCATTATATTATTCTGGATATTTTTCAATGTACCTAATTTAATATATCAATCATAAATATATGGAAATATATATTTTTTTGTCATCTAATGCAATAAGTTCTGATCCCTCATATTTGCATGTTGTGTGTTCAGTGTCATGCTAAGCACATATACAGGTGCTGGTCATATAATTAGAATATCATCAAAAAGTTGATTTATTTCACTAATTCCATTCAGAAAGTGAAACTTGTATATTATATGCATTCATTACACACAGACTGATATATTTCAAATGTTTATTTCTTTTAATTTTTATGATTATAACTGACAACTAAGGAAAATCCCAAATTCAGTATCTCAGAAAATTAGAATATTACTTAAGACCAATACAAAGAAAGGATTTTTAGAAATCTTGGCCAACTGAAAAGTATGAACATGAAAAGTATGAGCATGTACAGCACTCAATACTTAGTCGGGGCTCCTTTTGGCTAAATTACTGCAGCAATGCGGCGTGGCATGGAGTCGATCAGTCTGTGGCACTGCTCAGGTGTTATGAGAGCCCAGGTTGCTCTGATAGTGGCCTTCTCCTCTCTTCCTCTAGACTCTGGGACCCTGATTTACAAAGGAAACGCAAAATTTACTTTCATCAGAGAACAAAACTTTGGACCACTCAGCAGCAGTCCAGTCCTTTTTGTCTTTAGACGCTTCTGACGCTGTCTGTTGTTCAAGAGTGGCTTGACACAAGGAATGCGACAGCTGAAACCCATGTCTTGCATATGTCTGTGCGTAGTGGTTCTTGAAGCACTGACTCTAGCTTCAGTCCACTCTTTGTGAATCTCCCCCACATTTTTGAATGGGTTTTGTTTCACAATCCTCTCCAGGGTGCGGTTCTCCCTATTGCTTGTACACTTTTTTCTACCACATCTTTTCCTTCCTTTCGCCTCTGTATTAGTGTGCTTGGACACAAAGCTCTGTGAACAGCCAGCCTCTTTAGCAATTATCTTTTGTGTCTTGCCCTCCTGTCAAGTCTGCAGTCTTCCCCATGATTGTGTAGCCTACAGAACTAGACTGAGAGACCATTTAAAGGCCTTTGCAGGTGTTTTGAGTTCATTAGCTGATTAGAGTGTGGCACCAGGTGTCTTCAATATTGAACCTTTTCACAATATTCTAATTTTCTGAGATACTGAATTTGGGATTTTCCTTAGTTGTCAGTTATAATCATCAAAATGAAAAAAAAAAAACATTTGAAATATATCAGTCTGTGTGTAATGAATGAATATAATATACAAGTTTCACTTTTTGAATGGAATTTGTGAAATAAATCAACTTTTTGATGATATTCTAATTATATGACCAGCACCTGTACAGTGAAAGCTGTTTAAACAGTCTATAAAACATCGGCAGAGACTTGATTTAGATAGTCTGGGAATTCACTCTACAGGTGATGAACTTGTGTCTTACATTTGTTACATTTGTGTTTTATAATTTTAGCTGAGCATCACTGAAAAAAAGTCTTCAGGGTCTCGTCGTAGAAGGGGCTGGTGGTGGCAAGATGACAAAAACCTTCAGTGAAAGATAAAAAAAAATCTCCTGAGCCACCTTAATGAATTTGGTGTTTAAATCCATCTTTGTTGTTTTGCTTACCCCTGCCTCTAGTCTAGGAAACTGGGATAGGCTCCAGCTCTATGAAGAAGGGTATATATAGAAGGTCGTATAAGGAATAAAGAAAGAGAGAATTATATTTAGATTATATAAAGAAAGAGGGAATATATTTTCTTTGCGTAAGGGTTTGCAGATGCTACTTTGTCTATTTCTTTTGTCATCTAATGCGATGACTTCTGATCCCTCATATTTGCATTTTGTGTGTTCAGTGTCATGCTAAGCACATATACAGTGAAAGCTGTGTAATCAGTCAAAACACAAGATCTTTCAATATATCTGTCCTTTGGCCTTTTATGTTTTGTTGTAGCTGGTTTTGTGCAGCCTGTTCTGTATCTCCACCAGGTTGGAAAACCGCCCTTCTTTGTCAGAGCTGAAGCTTCTTAAAATGTATTTTATATTATTATGTATCCTTATTTATCCAAATCAAACATGGAAAATAGACTAACTACCACTAATACATTTAATTTAGTCAAAGCTAAATAGTCATAGTTTCTTCCCGTAACTAAAGTATGTAGGGTTTGTTTCTGGTGGGACACTCATTAGTGGCGCACTCTAAGTGTTCTCTCTTGGCGCGTTTGTTGTGTTCTTTCGGCAAAGAGCGGTAATTTTAAACTAATAAATGTTGACTGCTTTGGTAAACCGAATTAAAGGTGCTAAAGAGGATATCGACGACTGAGAAACCAAAGACTGTTAGTGAGTTTTTGAAATGAGCGCATGCGTAAGAACAACCCCCCTCCTTCACAGCTCATTTCGAGGGAACGCTTCCTAAAACTCGTGCACGAGTATTGGAACACGAGTGTTTACCACCAGCATTCGCTGTGTCGTGTTAGTGGATTCATTATGTCGGACTCACCGCAGGTAACTCATAATCTGCAGTTGTTACTCCTGTCTCCTGACAAAAACATTGCATGCGGCGCCTGTGGAGTGTGGAAAGTTACTGGAGCGCGCAGCCGCGCACGTCTCGCACAAGGAACGTCATGGCAGTGACTGACAAGCCAGAGGGCCGATCATCGCGTAAACGATTGGCTTATGTTTTTAAGGCCCTACCTCGTGCACAGATGATGTATATTAATATTATTCCTTTCAGTGCACCTAATAAATAGACTTTTATCAGTTAGTACAGACAGTTTCAAGTAATATTGCAAAAATGTAGAAAACAAAACATCTTCTTTAACACCTTTAATAATTAAGGACATGTTTACATGTATGTTTTATTGAAATTTTCAGGAGGTTATGTGCAGTTATTAGCTAATTGTATTTGTATTTTTGTTGTTTAAATGTATATGTTTCGATTAGCATTAGCTTGTGGACGTGCTACACTCTACTACAACAACTTCTCTAAAGCAGCTCAACCCGGGAAGAAGCTCGTTGTAGTTCTTAAACAGAGAAATATTTAAAAGAAAATATCTCCCTATGCATTGAACTTTGAGTGTCCTAACTTTGCAGACATTTATGCTGTAAAAGCAATATTACAGACTTACTAAAGTTAAAAAACTGAAATCATAATCAACCACCCCTTTATAGTGCGAGCCTTTCACTGATTGTTTACAGTTTAAAGGAAGTTACTCTCATAATTCATGCAAAGCATCATGGGGTGTAGGAAAAAGGTTTAAGGAACAGAAAACACGTCATATGACCTATATTTGCATGTCAGGACTGAATGGTAGTAAATTATGAGAGATGTGAATCAGTTTCTCAGTACAAAAGAGCTACTTCACAATACTGTGCATACCGCTGGAATTTTTACCAGTTGATGTTTTCATTGTATTTTCATTTAGTCATATCTCAAAAATTAAGTTTGTTAAAAGTTACAGTTGCATTATATAAAATGGGATGTGATTTTGGAAGAAAGACTGGAAATTGATTTGTCAAGGTAATACACTCCCCTTAAAACTTTATATTAAAGCAGCTTTTAGTTTTAAAATGAAATCTTAAATTATAAAAAAAGACATCAAACAATTTGTTTTCAATCATATTACAAAGATAGAAGATGATGCAATTTTTACACTCAATAAAACATGCTTAATATAAGGACATTAATGATGTTTCATAACGTTTCTACACAGACACTGATTGAAAGAATGTGCATTTAGAGGGAAGTGCAGAGAGATGAACTACTCTGCTGCTGTGGATCCCACATTTGAGGTGTTCTCATCGACTAACCTCACTGCATTTGAAAACACACCAATGACCACTATGAAGATTTGTGTGCTGATCTTCAGTCTTCTGTTCAGTCTTCCTATACACTCCTATGTCTTCTGGCTCATCATTACAAGAACGGGAAATGGAGTTGCATCAGAGTTCTTCAACCTCAATCTCACTATTTGTGAGATCATTTTCTGTCTGTTTGCTTTGATTTATTTGCAGATGTTAATTAGTCCAAGCTACCAAGAATCAATGCCCTTGATTACATTGAGGTTTTTAACAGGAAACATCATCACCATTCGTCCTCTGTTTCAGTGTCTGATCTGTGTTGAGCGTTACCTGGCAGTGGTTCATCCTGTAACCTTTCTGAAGTACAAACCTCTCAGATATAGAGTGATCTGCTGCACTGTGGCCTGGATAACAGGTCTTGGATCTTGCTTTTTCTGGATGTTAGTTCTAGTGTCTTCCAACCTTTTCATGTGGCTTTCATTCGTGCAGTTCCTCCTCTTCCTCTCCATCCAGTTGTATTGTCTTGTGGCTGTTCTCAGAGCTCTGAAGCAGTCAGGACCTGGAGAGAGAGGGAGAGAGAGAGAGGAGGAAAACCACATGAAGAGAAGAGCGTTTAAGATCATTGTAATATTGTTTGTGACTATGCTAATCATAGTTCTTCCTTTTATTATTTCAAGATTTATCAATATTCTGCTACAGAAAGATATTGAGGAAGTGAGTGTGTTTAGCTTGTATTGTTTTGTGCTGGGTGGTTTTGTACCTGCTCTTCTTTATCTCCGGCGAGTTGGGAAACTGCCCTTCTTCAAACCTCCCTAACACCTCTCTCTCTCCTTTAAAGCATTTAAATCTTGTCAAGATATGGTACAATTGATATGTTTGCTGTTTTATGGATTTTTCATGCTTTATAATGGTTTTACTGATTAAAGTCTTCTGAAAAGCCTGTTTAATGGAGGGTTTGTGACAACTTACCCCATAAAGAATGACACATTGTTTGAATAGCATAAGGTTGGATCTTTTCTCCTGCATGCACTAATGGTGGAAATAGCCAAGAGGTTGTATCTGTTACTATAAAAAATAACCTCCTTTGAGATGAGGAAAAGTGTGATGATAAAAATATCCACCACACTATTTTAGTTTGTTTTATCAGTTTTTATGTATGTTTTCAAAAATAAAAGCATTTATCATTTAGATCTCTAACACAGTGTCACCTGTTTCCATGTCAGATGTTTTCACAGACCATTGCAGAGAATTTAAGATTAAATTTCTTATTTCTGTCAAATCAGTTTGATAAAGAACAGAATATTTATTTCCACAGAACTACCATACAGTACTTCAAACTGATTCCATATGATCCTGTTTCCCTGCGTCATATTCATCACAAAACACTTCAGAACTCAAGTTGAAACTCTAAAATGAGCTTGTATCTTTATCTTCATATAAAGTCGATATCTAGTGAGTCAAATTTATATAATTATTAATTGTTAGCTTGTATTTTACATTTTTATATTTTACATGCATGTTATGTCTTAAAATCAAATCAAATTAACACACTGCATTTTCTATGCAAATGTTTCAAATGTTTACTCAGACAGATATCTGAAAATCCTGTTTGTCATTTGAAATATTTGCATCTCAGTTGTGTTATGTGACATGGAGTCATGGAAATATATAATGTATCTTAGTGATAGCTTGTGAAGACAGATTTAAATACATCCCTGGAGACTGGGCATTCACTTTTTAGGTGACAAACTCATTTGAATTTGAAAAGGTTTTTCCTCAAGAACATTATACAACTGTGTTGATTCATTAAACTTATGTACGCTAATGATTTTTCCTGAAATCAATGTAGATGAAAAGTAAGTGTTCTCTCATGCATGTGCCTGTCTAAAGCAAAGAAAGATACAGAACTAGAAAAAGAGTGTATTGGGTTTAAAGGATCTGCTGCTAACATCTTGGTGCAGAAACCACAGCACACCTTCAGGGGTCTAGTGGAGTCCATGCCTCGACGGGTCAGGGCTGTTGGCAGCAAAAGGGGGACCAACACAATATTAGGAAGGTGGTCATAATGCCTGATTTGTGTAAAATAAGACACAAAAAGCTGACTATACTGGTATATTATATGCTGGACAGTTCACTTACATACTTTCCATTTGTGAACATAAATGAGAATAAGCGAGTCAATATTTCTATTCAAAACATATATATTTTTTTTTACATTATTTGCATATCTTTGCATGTTGCATGTTTTTCATACAACATGTCACATGAAGTCATGCACATACATTCTTTGTAGTCAGACTAGCAAACATTGCTCAGGGATTTATACTGTGACACTGTCACACAAAATGCATGTTTTACCGCTCTATTTATTACAATGATTTTATGTATAATGGAGTTTTAATTGGTTTACATGTGTTTTAGTCCATTTTATTCCTCTTAACATTTTAAGTGTGTATGTCTTTAAGAGATGAATGGTTGGCCTGTCATGTGACCAGTCACATGACAGGAAGCATGAAAAATATCTGTATAAAGAGAGCAGCATGGCAACAAACAGGGACTCACTAACAGTCATCTTAACTGGATTGTGGAGTTACCATCTGCGGACTTACCTCTCCAGACACAACTTTTGGACTATCACTACTTGGACATTTGTATATACACTGGTGGACACTCACATTGGGACTTTTATCAGCACACTAGGATTCTTGGACTGTTTTAGGGTATGGTACTTGGGACTGTATGCTTTTAACAGACTGAGTTTTCCTGGTTTTATTGTGTTGTTTTAAAGTTCCTGTGAATATTGTAAATACACAATTCTTATTTAACTTTATCACTGTTTTATGTCTAATTCTTTTAACCACTAACAAACTCACACAGTAAAATCTGACCCCATTTTAAATCATGTGACTCAACCAATTTGGCTGATCGTTACATATGGTGGCCCGTACGGGGAACGTTTAAGATTTTAAAAACTGTGTTGAGAAAGTGGTAAAAGATGGCGACTCATTTTGGTAATGCTGCTCCTTTTAAAACACCTGCTAATTTTAATGATGAACGGATTTTACACCAGTGTGACTGTGAACAGCTTCGTACTGAAGTACTTTCTCTTAAAAACCTTGTTTTAAAACTGGAGAAGGATTTTAAAGACTCTGTTGAAAGTCAGTTGAACCGTGAAATGTGTTTTAGAGAGGCTGTGGATGTAAGATTTAATAAGATGGAGGAATATGTGAAAGAGGCTATGGCGGCATTAGAAAAAGAGGTTGTTGAGTGCTTTCGGAGGAGAGACAAACAGTGGGCAAAACAACTGAAGGAAAAGAAACTTCCGGAAGCCACTGTCCCAAGTCCTACAGAGACTTCCAACCCTGTGCATTCCACCATCTACACCTCTTCACCTCCCACTGACTGCTCCACCATCTCAACACTTTCACAGACGGACAGCACAACAGAGCAAGGAATTAGCTGCACCAAGACATCATCAGGGCCAGATGTCAGCTACATCTTTTCTGTTCTACCCTTCTCCAGTGAGGAAGCCAACAGCACACAACAGGATGACTCACACTCGCCATCATCTCTTCCACACCCCAGACCGACAGGATCACAGTGATAACCACCAGGGCTTGCTGTACCGACAGATCCAGTGCAAGGGCGGCCAGTACCGACTACAGCTGTTCCCAAAGGCCTTGATCGAACGAACGCTCGGATCCTCCACGAAAGGACAACGGAGAGACATCATGGTCGGCTGAAAACTCTTCTCAGCGTCCTGGAGGTCGCCTGGTGGCCAACGGTCCGTAAGGATGTCTGGCGGTATGTGGGAGACTGCGGAGTGTGTAATGTCAAAGGAAAGAACAAAGAACCATCTCGTCACCCTGCATCGTCATCGTCATCATCATCATCATCATCATCATCACCAACCATCAAGCAAGAAGGAGGAATGCAGGAAGTGGAGTTGTATGCACCAGGGAGGAACTCAACCTACCAGGGTTACCCAGTTCCGACTTCCTCCACTCTGTAATGGTTCATCCTTCCAATAGTGCTGTGGGAGTGCTGTTTGTGAGATTGGTAACTGTCTGAACTGTTTCATCTGTGTACTGTCACTTGTTCCTCGTTTCACACAATTATCACTGCTTTATCATATTTTCTACAAAGCCTAGGCATCACTGGCCATCCTCTGTTTCAGTGTCTGATCTGTGTTGAGCGTTACCTGGCAGTGGTTCATCCTGTAACTGAAGTTCAAACCTCTCAGATATAGAGTGATCTGCTGCACTGTGGTCTGGATAACTGGTCTTGGATTCTGTGCGCTCATCACTGTAGTGTCATTCAACGTGTTTATATGGATTACATTCCTGCATTTCATACTCTTCCTCTCCATCCAGTTGTTTTGTCTTGTGGCTGTTCTCAGAGCTCTGAAGCAGTCAAGGACCAGGAGGAGAGAGAAGGAGAGAGAGAGAGGAGGAAAACCACATGAAGAGAAGAGCGTTTCATCTCATTGTAGTAATGACCATGGCTAGTCCTATTTGGTTCTTTTATTATCTCAAGATTGACCTATATTCTGACACAGGGAGATATTTCAGTAATTAACTTGTTTAGTTTGTATTGTTTTGTGCTGGGTGGTTTTGTACCTGCTCTTCTTTATCTTAGACGAACTGGAAAACTGCCCTTCATCAAACCTCCATAGCTCCTCTAACTCATTTTAAACCTAACTCTTTCTGACACAAATGGAGGAGACTGGGGTTAGTTGTCACATTTGAAAAATCTCAGTTGCTCATGTATATAAATTTCAAACCGAATGGTTGAACTTTGTTAACTATTTTAAATTTCAGATGGGACAAGTTTTATGGAATGTGTTGCAGTTTTATCAATTATTAAAACTTCTGTTGTTTTTATATTTGTATATGATACCATTTTACATTTTTGCTGTTTTAAGGGTTTTTTTTTGTGCTTCATAACTGTTTCTATTGTATTAAGTCCTCACTGATTTTGCATATTCATATTCACAAACACTTAAACCCCCGAACTAAATCTCTAAAAGCAGCTCTCTTTTTCTTTTTTGCAGCTATAGTCTATATTCAGTAAATAAATGTAACAAATAAATAACACTTGTTAGCATTCATGTAAATGTCTCATGCATTCAAATGTTCCAAGTGCTGTATTTTCTATTCAAATGTTTTTTATGACTGATATTTGATAATATTCAGTCAACAATGCAAAGCTCAAGTGAGTTATATATATTCAGACTGTACATCTACATTTCAGGTTCATTCAGGTAAAAACCACCTTATTTAAATTTATTTTTTAATGTAGTTTGTGGTCACACATTCATTTGCAGATCCTTTATGTCGGATACGACTGACCAGAGTAGCCTACATCTTGGATAAGATTTGCAACTGCAAACATTTGATGCACAGATGCGGATATGTTTGGTTCTTTTTGAGACGGACGAGCTACTTCTTATGCGTCTTGCATCATCAACCTGGAACTAAAGTTTGATTTAGTTTGATTAGTGAATTGACTCGAACTGTCTCAAAAGAACGATTCGTTCAAGAATCGAACATCACTAATGCACACTATAGTACGCCCTTTTATTTTAGAATTTTAATATTTTCTTTAGACTTGTTCTGCTGGTGGCAGCACATCATGTTCTCCAGCATGATTTGAGAATATTCCAAAGATCATCTTTCGCTTCAACAGAAACAAGAATATCTGACTTTCATGGCCTACAGAAAAAGATCACATGGTTTTGTAGCAATTTAGGCTACTACGGACATACTCTAATTTTATATAAATCAGATCAATCTAAAAACTATAGCAGCTTTGTTAAACTAGAGGCAAATTAAGGGTAGGCTACAGTTTACTGTAGGCTACTGTATACACAACAGCAATGTTAAAAATGTTAAAAATGTTTTTCCTTTGTATTTTTCGTGTACAGATGACACCATTGTCAAAATGTTCACCGTTCACAGGATCAATGAAAATGACTAAAAACCCTGTATTATTCATGCCAGGCCAGTTAGCATTGTCACTTTATAAATAAACACTGGATGCCTACAGACAATTGTGCATGACTTTTTTCAAAAAAATGTGTTTGTTGTTGTTTACACAGCAGAGATGTTCACGAGTCTTTTATCTGGAGTCCGAGTCAAGTCTGAAGTCTTTATCACTGAAGTCTGAGTCAAGTCTTGAGTCTTTTGTCACGAGTCTCGAGTCATTAAAAAAAAAAAAAAATTCTCATAATCAAATCCTATTTTTTATCCTAGTTGTATTATATAGACAAAATAATATGATCTTTTTATAATCTGTTTTATTTGAAATTAAGGTCCTATGATGTAAGGGATAATGTACATCCAGTTTATTACTTTATAATCCATTACAATGTACAAAACAGTCGTCATGGCATTGGCAACACGAGTAGTCATTTTCAATACAGTCGCTAAGTGGACGCAAGATGGCGCCAGTGAGTCACGGTTTGTTATACAGCTTCGTTGTTAGTGACGACAGTCATTATCAGAAAATATCAAACTAAGGAATGTTTAAGAGTGTCAATTGAAAACTCTACACATGCTGATTGTGATACGTTAAAATATGAGCTTTAAGTAATAAATGGATTAATATCTCTATCTCTTTCATATGGACACACATTAAGAAACAGAAAAGCTACAAATAATATGAAAAGATTGCTAAAATGTAGTGATAGGTTTAAAGTCTCGATTTTTTTGGTTCATATTTTAACAGGCTGGCAATTCAAATGAGCCATGCAGCTACACCACAGTATAATAACTAGCTGCGTGAGTTTATGTGACTAACCTTTGTGGATGCGATGTCTCATAAAATTTGATGATGTTGTTCCGGTGTCTTTAATTGTTTTCCCACATTCTGTGATAATAAACCCAAACGAAAGAACATATGGCACGGTTGCTATCCTCATGTTGCATGGGACATACATCATCAAATTCTATGAAAAGAGTCTACCACAAGTTCGACACGTAAGGAAATATATGTGACGCAGATATTATAAAACCATTTAAACACAACACAAATTCTTTATTTATTATATCATAGTTAAGGATAAAAGACTTGAGTCGTTTTTAAAATATTCCAAGTCTTTTGTGTCGAGTCGAGTCAAGTCTGAAGTCATTTAAGGTCGAGTCCGAGTCCGAGTCTGAAGTCTGTTAAAATGCGACTCGAGTGCCCATCACTGTTACACAGAGACAATAACAGTATTGTTTTTAAAAACTTGCACTTTGAGACCCATTTACAAAATATTGCTTTCAGTTTTCAGTCCCCCAAAACGCTATTGTCATGTATATGAATGGCCAAAACACAAAAAAATTTCAACGTTTTTAGTTGAAAACAGTGTTGAAAACACCTTTCCCTTTCGATACTTCACTCGTACTCATAGACTGTAAAAAAAGATGGACGACGCGACGCCGCTTCCTTCCATTGTATTGAACTGAAGCCAAAATGGGCTGATGAATGGGCGCTGACACGTTACGCAATACGTCAAAAAAAAAAAAAAGTTTGGAGCCTGGGCATGCGCAGAAGGAATCGTCGTGGAGCCGGAGGCGGAGTCACGATATCAAACTTCCGCCCAGACGACTGCGTCATCATTCATGTATTTTAAATAGACTATAAAAATTATACACAATTTAAAAGTCTACCTATAAAATAATAGGCTATTCTGTTTCTAGAGCAATAATATTTTTGAAACAGCAAATTCAGTAGATAAAATCAATTTAATATGCCACTAGAAACAACTCTAAATCGTCAGAAACGGTCCTGCCATTTTAAATCAAGTTCAACTAACGTTACAGGAGATCGATTGCTGTAATTAGAGTAAGCTATCATTAGTTTTGTCCTGCTAATTATTATTTTATACCCATAAAAATAATAAGTAACTGCAGATAACGATCACCTGCTTTTTCCCGACATGGTTAACATTAGGTGTGTTATCTTAACTAATAACATTTATTAATTAGCTTATAAAGCTCACATTTGATGTTACAGAAAAAAAGTTCAGTGATCCGTCAGATCCTGTAGGTCAGTTAGTACAGATTACTGCTGAACAACTCATTTTGTTGGTGTTAAATAACAAAGAAATCGAAAATTAACAGTTAGTTAATACATCTTCAATCTCCCCTCGAAGCTCCGACAGTCCTCAGACAAGCTGTCAATCAACTTCGAATCACGACGACACGCCCCGTTTTTATAGCATCAAATTGCTAGCTAAATTCTAAATCATCACAAAAACGAACAATTGAATATATATCAGCGTGATAACAACTACCTTAAATGACCAAAACCATCTTTCAGAAAGTTTTATTTGAAGCAGAATTTATTTTTAAGTTTTCACTGAAGTCTCATTCGACTGCATTGAGAGGGCGGGATTTATGACCTGTACTGCATCCAGCCTCCAGGGGGCGATCAAAGAGCCCGCGGCTTCACTTTTCAGGACGTATGAGACACACCCGCTCGTACTGCATATGGGGAAAGGTCTCCTTTTTCCCCGTTACTGAAGCCTTTTTCAATAACGCAGTGTAACTGCATCGTCATTGGTTCACTCATAGACAAGTTGTTGAACCAATGACGGCGTGGCATAGCTGCGCGGCCTATGGCGACAAAGCCCGTGAACATTCCCGCCGAAATGGGCGGGGTAGCTATACAAGCAGGCGCTTCGCCATAGGATTTCAGTTCTCTCTCCTTCAGCGACGACTTCATATCGCTCTACGCTGATCTCCGGCTGAAGCCTTCGCCGCCTGGAAGAAGCTCACCTGGGAGAAGTTCTCGCCGCCGTCGAAGAGGCTCCCGCAGCGGACTGAGCTGAGACCGCCGAACGAAGACAGCGCCAGCGCCCTCGCAGACTGCCGCCTTGAGCGCAGCTCTCGAGCCGCCCGCTTCCAGCCACCTCTCAGCGCGTCTCCTGCCGCCATCCGGTGCCGTTTAAAGAGCATTTCCCGCGGTTTAACGCCGCTTTCTAAAAGAGCTTTCCCAGCGGCTCTCGCCGCTCTAAAAGAGCTAACGTTACAATCGCCATTTTCACGGCGGCGGCGTTGCCTCAATGCCACGCCACAGCTGTGGCATATGCAGAGCCTTGCTCCGCGGATCTTCGCTCTCTAGCAGCTGTTCACCGCGCCGCCCTCGTGCCGCCTTCAGCATCTGAGAGCATTCAGCTCATCCCCTGCCGTCTTCCGTCAGGTGAGTACAGAGCTTATTTTTCTACTTCTCGCTGGCGTTTGCTTCAAACGCCGTCTCTCCGAACGCGTCATTTGCCGGGTCCTCCCCCGCAAACCGCGTTCGTTGAGGATGCGTGCTCTCACTCGGGAGCACGAGAGCATGCTCTTACTCTTAGCTGAATTTGACATGATGCTCTCCCCTGACTTAGGCGAGACTCATGATACATTCTCTATCTGAGTGAGTGTATTTTTCCTTATCTCAATGCGCGTCGCTCGCCGGTCCCTCCCCCGCGAGCCGCGTTAGTTCAGAAATATGACATGTCTTTCTTCCCTAGCTTGGGTGAGAAACATGTTATATGCTTAATTTAATGGAGCATATTTCTGCTGTTTGCACTGAGACTTCTCTATGCGTTGTTCGCCGGTTCTGCCCGCGAGCCGCGTTTATTGAGAAATATAACATGTCGCTCTCCCCCCTCTTGGGTGACACCCATGTTATATACATTCAGTTTATATAGCAGATTTTTGCAGAAGTTATCTGAATCTCTCAGCTGAATTTGACATGATGCTCTCCACTGACTTAGGCGAGACTCATGATACATTTTCTATTTGTGTGAGTGTATTTTTCCTTATCTCAATGCGCGTCGCTCGCCGGTCCCGCCCCGCAAGCTGCGTCGATTGAGAAATATGACGTGACGTTCTCCCCCGACTCGGGCGAGAAACATATTTTTATACTCTATTAATGGAGCTGATTCTGCTGTTTGCGCTGAGTTTCTCTATGCGTTGCTTGCCGGTTCCACCCCGCGGCTTGCATTCATTGAGAAATATAACATGTCGCTCTCCCCCTGTCTCGGGTGATACATATGTTATATATATATATATAATGCAGTTGATACAGTGTATTTGCCGAGTTTGCTGAATTTCTCAGCGCGTTGCTTGCCGGTTCTGCCCTACAAACCGCGTTCTTTGAGAAATCTAACAATACTCTCACCTGTCTCAGGTGAGACCTGTTATTTATATATTCAGTATATCAGTTGATGTAGCATATTTATTACAGTCTCTCTGTGTGTCGTTTGCCAGCCCTGCCCCTGCAAGCCACGTTCATGAGGATGTATGCGTTCACTGAAAGCGAGC
Source organism: Megalobrama amblycephala (assembly GCF_018812025.1). Lineage (NCBI taxonomy): Eukaryota > Metazoa > Chordata > Actinopteri > Cypriniformes > Xenocyprididae > Megalobrama > Megalobrama amblycephala. Next base: position 27,135,339 of record NC_063061.1, on the reverse strand, counting down.
TCAATGCTCACTTGTGCTTGGTGGAACTAACATGCTCATTATGCTTATCTTGATGCTCTCCCCTGACTCAGGTGGGACACATGTATATTTTTTCCAAGAAGCATACATCTGTTTGCTGAGTTTCTCAGCGTGTTGTTTGCCGCTTTCACCCCGCAAGCCACGTTCATGAGGAATGCGTGAGCATTTCTAAAAACTAGCCGATGTGCAGGCCCCCTCCCAGCGGCCCGCCACCCGGCGCCATTCAACCCCTTGTCACGCGGGCCTGGCAGGCCATCCTCGGAGTATCAAGTGGGTTCTGGGGATAATATCTACTTGCTCCAGTTTGCTCGCAGACCCCCGCGTTTTGGCGGGGTGCTTCCCATTTCAGTAAACACGGACGACGCTCACGTCCTCCAAGCCGAAGTGATGTCTCTGTTAGAGAAGGGGCCTATAGAAATAGTCTCCCCCTCAGAGAGCGATTTACAGCCATTATTTCCTCATTCCCTAGAGTGATGGCGGTCTCAGACCCATCTTAGACCTCAGACTCCTGAACCTTTCCCTCATGAAATGGAAGTTCAAGATGTTAACGCTGAAGCAGATCCTCGCGCAGGTTTGCCCCGGGGACTGGTTCTGCTTGCTGGACCTGAAAGATGCATACTTTCACATTCAGATAGCCCCCCATCACAGGCGATTCTTGAGATTCGCATTTGAAGGTGTGGCTTACCAATATACGGTCCTTCCATTCGGGCTGTCCCTAGCTCCTCGCACTTTTGCCAAGTGCATGAACGCGGCGCTTTCCCCACTGAGACAGTTGGGAATCCGGGTTCTCAATTATCTCGACGACTGGCTCATCCTAGCCCAGTCACGAGCCGAGCTAGAGCATCACAGATCCGTGCTACTCAGCCACATGGAGTGCCTGGGTCTCAGGGTCAACTTTGCCAAGAGCTCACTGCTCCCCAGCCAACGTATAATGTTCCTGGGTGCAGTCTTCGACTCAGCCCGTATGACGGCTGTAGTATCGCCAGAGCGCGCTCTGGCCACTCAGCAGCTCGTGGCATCGGTCAGGAACATAGCCTATCTCCCTCTGAAGTACTTCCAGAGGATGCTAGGGCTGATGGCTTCCGCCTTCCCGGTTCTGCAGCTCGGCCTTCTTCGGTGCGGCCTCTGCAATACTGGTTGAAGTTCTGGGTACCCTCCTCACGCCTGGCGGCACGGCCGCCTGCGTCTCAGGGTCAATCAGGCCCGTTTGACAGCTCTGAAACCCTGGATGAACCCTGTATGGTTCAGTCAAGGTGTACCCCTACAGGTGGTGTCCAGAAGGACGGTGCTCTCAACAGATGCATCCAACACAGGTTGGGGTGCTCTTTGCAAGGGCAGACCGGCCTTCGGCTCGTGGTCTCACGAAGAAAGCCATCTGCACATCAACTGCCTCGAGATTTTGGTAGTGATTCGAGCCCTTCGCGTGTTTTAGGCACACCTGACGGGACACCATGTCTTAAGTCCAGTCGGACAGCGTGACAGTGGTGTCATACATAAATCACCAGGGCGGTCTTTCGTCCAGCCACTTATGCGCTCTGGCGAAGTGTCTTCTGGAATGGGCATTACCGAGGTTTCAGTCACTCAGAGTGACTCACATAACCGGGAGAACAAACTTGGGAGCAGATATGCTATCCCGGAGCAATGTCCCCTCAGACGAGTGGATGCTCCACCCCCAGACGGTTCTCACGATCTGGGAGTTCTTCGGGAAGGCAGAGGTAGACCTCTTCGCCTCAGAAGACAACTCTCACTGCCCAATTTATTTCTCGAAGGAGGACGATGCGCTGGCTCACGTCTGGCCCAGCACCCTCCTTTATGCTTTTCCCCCGATTGCTCTGATCTCGCAGATAATCAGATGAATCGGGGAAGACAAGCACAGAGTCCTCCTGGTGGTCCTGCTCTAGAGGAGCCAAGTTTGGTCCTCAGAGCTGTTCAGGCTTTCCACGAAAGCTCCGTGGCCGATCCCCCTGAGACGGGACCTCCTCTCTCAGGCGAACAGGACGATTTGGCATCCCCAGCCAGAACTCTGGGCTCTGCACCTCTGGTCCCTCGATAGGAGCCTGCTAACCTCCCCAGGGACGTGCTGAATACCATCTCTCAGGCGAGAGCTCCGTCCACGAGACGCCTCTACGCCCAGAAATGGTCGGTCTTTGATGGCTGGTGTTCTGTATGCAACATAAACCCAGTGGAGTGTGATGTATCTCCGATACTGTCTTTTCTCCAGGAGCGTTTAGAACTGGGTCGCACCCCTTCAACGCTCAAAGTTTACGTAGCAGCCATTGCAGCGTTTCACGCTCCTATCGCTGGCCAGTCAGTGGGACAAAACAACCTTGTGGTGTGTTTCTTGAGAGGTTCTAGGCGATTGAATCCACCTCATCCTCTCACCGTTCCCACCTGGGACCTCTCTTTGGTCCTCAGAGCTCTCCCTTTGAGCCACTGTGTTCAGCTGACCTCAGGCCCCTGATGCTCAAAACCGCTCTGCTACTTGCACTAGCATCGGTTAAGCATGTTGGTGACTTGCAGGCCCTCTCCGTGAGCCCTGCATGCCTTGAGTTCGGGCCCAACGACTCCAAGGTCGTTTTGAAACCTAGGCATGGCTACGTCCCTAAGGTGCTCTCGACTCCACTCAGAGCACAGGTCATTTCCCTCTCAGTGCTTCCTCCTTCGTCGGACGAGCGAGAGCTGGAATTGCTCTGCCCCGTCAGGGCATTAAGGACCTACGTTGAGCGATCACAGCCTTTCCGGCAATCCGATCAGCTCTTTATCTGCTTTGGTGGCCGCACCAAAGGGTCTTCGGGCTCAAAGCAACGTCTTGCGTGTCGGATAGTCGACGCTATTACTCTTTGTTACTCCTCTATGGGCCTCAACTGCCCCATAGGAGTTAGAGCCCACTCCACTAGAGGAATGGTTTCCTCTTGGGCCTGGTCTAGTTGAGTTTTGATTAAAGACATCTGTGAGGCGGCCGGCTGGTCCTCGGCGTCCACTTTTGTCAGATTTTATCATTTGGACGTCCCGACCTTACAAGCTCGGGTCATCTCGGTATGATCCAGCGGCCTCTATCGAGCTCCGCTTCATGCCACTCTGGGAGTTAACTCCCCTTTTGGTAGTGTAACAAGGGTTCGACGGCTCTAGCCTTCTCACTTGTCCTCTGGTTCCCTCGTGGTGTCCAAGACAAGTCCAGTCATTCCCTGCCGTGGCACGGCGCGGTTGAATTCATTCCCCATACGCAGTACGAGTGAAGTATCGAAAGGGAACGTACTCGGTTACTAACGTAACCTCGGTTCCCTGAGATACGGAACGAGTACTGCGTTACATGCCGTGCCACGAGGCTGCGGCTTCAGTGTCGTTGCTTCAGTCAAATGACCTGAAATCCTATGGCGAAGCGCCTGCTTATATAGCTACCCCGCCCATTTCGGCGGGAATATTCACGGGCTTTGTCGCCATAGGCCGCGCAGCTATGCCGCGCCGTTATTGGTTCAACAACTTGTCTGTGAGTGAACCAATGATGATGCAGTTACACTGCGTTATTGAAAAAGGCTTCAGTAACGGGGAAAAAGGAGACCTATCCCCATACACAGTACTCGTTCCGTATCTCAGGGAACCGAGGTTACGTTAGTAACCGAGTACGTTTTCTTGACAAACCTGCTGCTTTTGGAATTATGGGAAGAACTTCTGGTTTTGGGGAACTTTCGCTCAAAAAAAGACTGAAACAAGTCATTTTAAATAGTAGGGTTGAGCTACAAACAATCATTATCAGCCTGTTTGATTGAATGAGCTGTCAAGTTTCCTTCATGTTTTATTTTCACATCAGAAAAATAACATAACACTTGATATAGTATCTTCCATTGATTTCCTCTTGATTATTTTCTGTTTGTCTTTGCATTCCACTGTAAAAGTATAAATATTTGTTATCTGTCAAAATGATGGAAAGCATTTTGAAATATTCTCACTCAATGCTAAAGATAATAAGCATGTTTGATTAAGGCAACATATGTTACATCTCTCACAGCAATAGTGTCGGCCCGGATCCGACCCACATCTGGTCCGTCTGTAATCTACATGTACCAGATGTGGGCTGGATCTGTTGCTGTCTGTGAATATTGCTACAGAGATATTTAACCCATTCGTAATATTACTGCGGACAGAATAAAGCTTTTGTGATTATTCATGGTCAAGTTTCCTTTTAATGTTCAATGGTTGAAGGGTAAGTAGAATGTCACTTCATTGTACCCAGTTTTTTAAAAAAAAGAGAGATCATAATTGCCTTAATATTGGAGTCTTTCACTGATTGTTTACATTTTGAAGAAAGTTACTCCTATAATTCAAACAAAGCATCATGGGGCGTAGGAAAAAGGTGGCTTGAGGAGCAGAGAACACGTCATATGACATATATTTGCATGCCAGGACTGAAATGTAATAAATTATGAGAGATATGAATCAGTTTCTCAGTACAAAAGAGCTACCTCACAATACTGTGCGTCCCGCTGGAATTTTTACCAGTTGATGTTTTTGTTGTATTTTCATTTAGTCATATCTCAAAAATTAACTATGTTAAAAGTTACAGTTGCATTATATAAAATGGGACTTGATTTTGGAAGGATAACTGGAAATTGACTTGTCAAGGTAATACACTCTCCTTATAACTCCTTTATATTAAAGTAGTTTTAAGTTTTAAAATGAAATCTTAAAGGATTAGTTCACTTTCAAATTAAAATTTCCTGATAATTTACTCACCCCCATGTCATCTAAGATGTTCATGTCTTTCTTTCTTCAGTCGAAAAGAAATTAAGGTTTTTGATGAAAACATTCCAGGATTTTTCTCCATATAGTGGACTTCAATGGCCTCCAAACAGCTGAAGGTCAAAATTACAGTTTCAGTGCAGCTTCAAAGCGTTCTACGCGATCCCAGACGAGAAATAAGGGTCTTATCTAGAGAAACCATCGCTCATTTTCTAAAAAAAATTAAAAGCAAGTATATAACAATTAGTTCAAACTTTGACCTGTGGAGGGCAGTAATACACTTAGCAGTGTCTCCACTGCCAGAATTCTAATAGAGAAGAAGAAGAGAGCTAGTTCAAGATGAGCATTTATAGTTAAAACGTGTATAATTTTTTAATTTTTTTTTTTAGAAAAATCCTGGAATGTTTTCATCAAAAACTTTAATTTCTTTTCGACTGAAGAAAGAAAGACATGAACATCTTGGATGACATGGGGGTGAGTAAATTATCAGGAAATTTTAATTTGAAAGTGAACTAATCCTTTAAAATATTTGAAAAGACATGCATGTCAAACAATTTGTTTTCAGTCATATTACAAAGATAGAAGATGATGCAATTTTTACACACAATAAAAAATGCTTAATATATGACCTTTAATGATGTTTCATAATGTTTCTACACAGATACTGATTGAAAGAATGTGCATTTAGAGGGAAGTGCAGAGAGATGAACTACTCTGCTGCTGTGGATCCCACATTTGAGGTGTTCCCATCGACTAACCTCACTGCATTTGAAAACACACCAATGACCACTATGACAATTTGTGTGCTGATCTTCAGTCTTCTGTTCGGTCTTCCCGTACACTCCTATGTCTTCTGGCTCATCATTACAAGAACGGGAAATGGAGTTGCATCAGAGTTCCTCAACCTCAATCTCACTATTTGTGAGATCATTTTCTGTCTGTTTGCTTTGATTTATTTGCAGAAGTTAATTAGTCCAAGTTACCAAGAATCAGTGCCCTTGATTACATTGAGGTTTTTAACAGGAAACATCATCACCATTCGTCCTCTGTTTCAGTGTCTGATGTGTGTTGAACGTTACCTGGCAGTGGTTCATCCTGTAACCTTTCTGAAGTACAAACCTCTCAGATATAGAGTGATCTGCTGCACTGTGGCCTGGATAACAGGTCTTGGATCCTGCGTTTTCTGCATGTTAGTTTTAGTGTCACCCAACCTTTTCATGTGGCTTTCATTTGTGCAGTTCCTCCTCTTCTTCTTCATTCAGTTGTTTTGTCTTGTGGCTGTTCTCAGAGCTCTGAAGCAGTCAGGACCAGGAGAGAGAGGGAGAGAGAGAGAGGAGGAAAACCACATGAAGAGAAGAGCGTTTAAGATCATTGTAATATTGTTTGTGACTATGCTAACCATATTTGTTCCTTTTGTTATTTCAAGATTTCTCAATATTCTGCTACAGAAATATATTGAGGAAGTGAGTGTGTTTAGCTTGTATTGTTTTGTGCTGGGTGGTTTTGTACCTGCTCTTCTTTATCTCCGGCGAGTTGGGAAACTGCCCTTCTTCAAACCTCCCTAACACCTCTCTCTCCTTTAAAGCATTTAAATCTTGTCAAGATATGGTACAATTGATATGTTTGCTATTTTATGGATTTTTCATGCTTTATAATGGTTTTACTGATTAGTCTGCTGAAAAGCCTGTTTAATTGAAGGTTTGCGAAAACTTACCCCATAAAGAATGATAAATTGTTAGCATAAGGTTGGATCTTTTCTCCTGCATGCACTAATGGTGGAAATAGCCAAGAGGTTGTATCTGTTACTAAAAAAAATAACCTCCTTTGAGATGAGGAAATGTGTGATGATAAAAATATCCACCACACTATTTTAGTTTGTTTTATCAGTTTTTATGTATGTTTTCAAAAATAAAAGCATTTATCATTTAGATCTCTAACACAGTGTCACCTGTTTCCATGTCAGATGTTTTCACAGACCATTGCAGAGAATTTAAGATTAAATAAAGAACAGAATATTTATTTCCACAGAACTACCTTACAGTACTTCAAACTGATCCCATATGATCCTGTTTCCCTGCGTCATATTCATCACAAAACACTTCAGAACTCAAGTTGAAACTCTAAAATGAGCTTGTATCTTTATCTTCATATAAAGTTATATTTAGTGAGTCAAATTTATATAATTATTAATTGTTAGCATGCATTTTACATTTTTATTTTTTACATGCATGTTATGTCTTAAAATCAAATCAAATTAACACACTGCATTTTCTATGCAAATGTTTCAAATGTTTACTCAGATATCTGAAAATCCTGTTTGTCACTTGAAATATCTGCATTTCAGTTGTGTTATGTGACATGGAGTCATGGAAATACATACTGTATCTAAGTGACAGCTGTGAAGACAGATTTAAATACATCCCTGGAGACTGGGCATTCACTTTTTAGGTGACAAACTCATTTGAATTTGAAAAGGTTTTTCCTCAAGAACATTATACAACTGTGTTGATTCATTAAACTTATGTACGCTAATGATTTTTCCTGAAATCAATGTAGATGAAAAGTAAGTGTTCTCTCATGCATGTGCCTGTCTAAAGCAAAGAAAGATACAGAACTAGAAAAAGAGTGTATTGGGTTTAAAGGATCTGCTGCTAACATCTTGGTGCAGAAACCACAGCACACCTTCAGGGGTCTAGTGGAGTCCATGCCTCGACGGGTCAGGGCTGTTGGCAGCAAAAGGGGGACCAACACAATATTAGGAAGGTGGTCATAATGCCTGATTTGTGTAAAATAAGACACAAAAAGCTGACTAGGCTGGTATATTATATGCTGGACAGTTCACTTACATACTTTCCATTTGTGAACATAAATGAGAATAAGCGAGTCAATATTTCTATTCAAAACATTTTTTTTTTTTTACATTATTTGCATATCTTTGCATGTTGCATGTTTTTCATACATCATGTCACATGAAGTCATGCACATACATTCTTTGTAGTCAGACTAGCAAACATTGCTCAGGGATTTATACATCACATGGGACATTTACAAGGTGACAAACTTTTTGATTTCTTGTTTTTGTCATAACAAAATGAGGGTTGGGCAATATAGATTAACTATTGGGTTGAGCTCAAACTATTTGTCTTATTCAAATGAGCTGCTCCTTAAAATCAGAATTAGATTTAACATTTTAGATTTAATATTTACATTTCTATTTTCCTGTAGATTTTGTTGCAATAATATATTTTGTGAGCTGCTGAACTGAGAGAAGCTGACAGTAGAATCTGACAGTAAGGTGTGGGAGTTCACTTTTAGTCCATCTCTTATCCTGAAATGTCAGATTCTGGAAGATAAATTCTTCAAACAGTGGTACAAGAGGATGTGGTGTTGGTCCTTCAGGAGTCACTCTCAAGCTGTCTGTCTGTAAGGCCTATAAAAACCCAGTCTTCATGTATTTTATAACACTTCAGCTTGTGATTCTTATTAAGAGCAGGTCATTTTTTAGGATTCTTCACCTAACCTAAGTCTCTGAGATCCTGACACCTTGCACTTCTGGAGACTCCAGGTAGGTTGCAGTTCTGGAAAATGGTTGCGCTGGAGACTAAAGGGTTCCTGATGGTTTCACACTTAATTCTTCACCTTAATTCTTAATTCTTTTGCAGTTAACATGTGTCTTTTCTTTTCCACCTGTTTTTGTCTGACCCCGCTGACCCAATGAGCATTTTGCTGTCCATTGGTCATGCTTTAACTTTGCAATTTCTAGTATTGCATTAGTATTGCGTCCTTCTCATGAGTATTTAATAATTTTTGACTTTTCAGTCTGAGTTAAATCTCTTTTTTGGCTCATTTTGCCTGTAGAAGAAAACCTGCCTAATAATTCTGCACACCTGAATGTAAGGCATTTTTCATTTCCAGCCTTCATGAACAATTATATATCACTTATAAATGATTAAAAACAATATTAATAGTAGTTATTAAGATTGATGTGGATTGGAATTGGTAAAATGTGCTTGGAAAAAAAATATGACCAGAAAGACAACTTGCCTAATAATTCTGCACACAGTGTATACATATGAGACATACAACAGCAGAGCTACTTTATTAGTAAATACTGTGCTTTCTGTTGGGATATTTTACAATTGCATCTTAGCAGTTGATTTAAAAAGTGTTTAAAATGCAGTATTCATTTTATTAACGAGACCTGATTGCTTGAGAATTACTGGAATTTGACTTGTCAAGGTAAAATATATATTTCATAACTCATGCATTTCATATTAAAAATTTAAATTTAAATTAATTTGTATGGGGTATTTTTCAGTTGAATTCTTTCTAAGGTTTATAAATAAATGAATTTTTTTTACACAATAAGTGGGCAGTGAAATGTTTTAAAGCATTAATTAGACTTTTTTGAAGCAAAAATCGTAGTTCAGTCAGGATCACTTAAGTCAAAAAATACCATAAACAAACTTTTTAGTCAGCTTTTATTAGCATATTTTTACATTTGGTGGTATGGCTCTTTTCTAAATTCCCCATCCTTTTCATGAAAAGCTAAGACAGGGAACAGCAGCAGCTTCTGGGGACAACCTTCCATTTTTAACAAAATAAGAAATAAAGTACCTTAATTGGCATCATCTGCCTTTTTGGTCATTTTCTTTCTTTCTTTCTTTCTTTCTTTCTTTCTTTCTTTCTTTTTTTTTGTTTTTTTTTTTGTTCATTTGCATAACAGGATTCCATGGCAATTATGTGTGTATATATATGAGGGATGTGCAATGAAATTCCCTGTGCAACAGAGGTAGTACTTCGCTCACTGTGCTTCCCATTGGATTGTTTACCAACTGGACCTCAAGAAACTAAGTAAGATTATAATATTTAATATTCATTCTCATGCTTTCAGTAATATTTTCATTTAGTTATATCAGTTACAAATGTATTAAAATAGTGTGTTATATTAAATAGGACCTGAAAGACAGAAAATGTAATTGTCAAGGTAAAAAAAATAAAATAAAATAATTAAGGCAATACATTTTTATTTTAAATTTAAAGAATGAAGCATGTTTAAAATCATTTGACATAAGACTACTATGAGTTTACTTACATGTAACAGTTGAGAATCTAGTTTTGTAAAGATTTAAAATGATTTAAACTTTTGCTTTTCCACACATATTTATTGAAATATTATGTTTAGACAGACAAACAGGGATGAACTGCTTTTACAAAGATCCCACGTGCAAGTTGCTCCAATCAACCAACCTCACAGCAAATGAAAACACACCAGTGATCATTTTCAAGATTTCTGTGTTGATCTTCAATGTCTTGTTTGGTCTTCCTGCACACTCCTATATTATCTGGCTCATCGTCACAGGATCGGGAAGAGGAGTTGCATCAGAGTTCTTCATCCTCAATCTCTCTGTTTGTGAGATCATTTTCTCTCTGTATTCTTTGATTTATGTGCCGGAGCTGATGATTCCAAGTCTCCAAAACCAACTGTTTTTGATTCTACTTCTAAGATTTTTATCAGGAGACATTGTGACCATCCGTCCTGTGTTTCAGTGTCTGATCTGTGTTGAGCGTTACCTGGCAGTGGTTCATCCTGTAACCTTTCTGAAGTACAAACCTCTCAGATATAGAGTGATCTGCTGCACTGTGGCCTGGATAACTGGTCTTGGATTCTGTGCGCTCATCACTGTAGTGCCATTCAACGTGTTTATATGGATTACATTCCTGCATTTCCTACTCTTCCTCTCCATCCAGTTGTTTTGTCTTGTGGCTGTTCTCAGAGCTCTGAAGCAGTCAGGACCAGGAGAGAGAAGGAGAGAGAGAGAGGAGGAAAACCACATGAAGAGAAGAGCGTTTCATCTCATTGTAGTAATGACCGTGACTACGCTAGTCCTATTTGGTCCTTTTATTATCTCAAGATTGAACTATATTCTGACACAGGGAGATATTTCAGTAATGAACTTGTTTAGTTTGTATTGTTTTGTGCTGGGTGGTTTTGTACCTGCTCTTCTTTATCTTAGACAAACTGGAAAACTGCCCTTCATCAAACCTCCATAGCTCCTCTCACTCATTTTAAACTCTTTCTGACACAAATGGAGGAGACTGGGGTTAGTTGTCACATTTGAAAAATCTCAGTTGCTCATGTATATAAATTTCAAACCGAATGGTTGAACTTTGTTAACTATTTAAAATTTCAGATGGGACAAGTTTTATGGAATGTATTGCAGTTTTATCAATTATTAAAACTTCTGTTGTTTTTATATTTGTATATGATACCATTTAAAATTTTTGCTGTTTTAAGGTTGTTTTTTTTGTGCTTCATAACTGTTTCTATTGTATTAAGTCCTCACTGATTTTGCATATTCATATTCTCAAACACTTAAACCCCCGAACTAAATCTCTAAAAGCAGCTGTCTTTTTCTTTTTTGCAGCTATAGTCTATATTCAGTAAATAAATGTAACAAATAAATAACACTTGTTAGCATTCATGTAAATGTCTCATGCATTCAAATGTTCCAAGTGCTGTATTTTCTATTCAAATGTTTTTTATGACTGATATTTGATAATATTCAGTCAACAATGCAAAGCTCAAGTGAGTTATATATATTCAGACTGTACATCTACATTTCAGGTTCATTCAGGTAAAAACCACCTTATTTAAATTTATTTTTTAATGTAGTTTGTGGTCACACATTCATTCGCAGATCCTTTATGTCGGATACGACTGACAAGAGTAGCCTACATCTTGGATAAGATTCGCAACTGCAAACATTTGATGCACAAACGCGGATATGTTTGGTTCTTTTTGAGACGGACGAGCTACTTCTTATGCGTCTTGCATCATCAACCTGGAACTAAAGTTTAATTTAGTTTGATTAGTGAACTGACTCGAACCGTCTCAAAAGAACGATTTGTTCAAGAATCGAACATCACTAATGCACACTATAGTACGCCCTTTTATTTTAGAATTTTAATATTTTCTTTAGACTTGTTCTGCTGGTGGCAGCACATCATGTTCTCCAGAATAAAATACCGGCAGGAATAAATATTTAGGATAATTTATTCATTAAAACCAAAGGAGCGCCAAGAGAACGGATAACAGCCGCAACGAGCCGCAACGAGCACTGGCCATGATTTCAGAAACAACACATTCCAGCGGATAGATCGCCTCTTATTTAATTATTCACAGACCTACACATTTCTTATCAAATGGAGATGTTTCTTTCTTTTAGGTACAGTTATTCAGCGAGTTTAAAAGCATTTTTGAGACGTTTCAGAAAAATTCTCGCAGAGAGAAAAAAGTAGACCATTTGTAGTAGGCTATCGCCAAAAATGACGGAAGGTTTTAAACTGTTTTAAGTTTCAGCTGTCATGAGGAGAAAATCCATCAGAACGCGCCGGCGCATTCGTCGCCCAGAGGGATAAAGGTGTAGCCAATTTAGTTTCATATTTATATTTAAATATTCGGCTATAGCCTATTATTTTTTTAAATGTCACCTAGGCTATGTTGATTATGAAAAGTGAATAGCATGACGTATGCGCAATGTCGGGACATATGCAGCGGGTCAGACATAAGTTTGACCACTTCATTAAGTTTTGTTTTATAGTAAGTCTTTCTTTAAAGTGAATTTCGTTTTGTAGAAATTGTATCTTAATTTCAATCAATGTTTCATCAAGCACTTCCCCATATTTAATAAAGAAAACCAAGAACGTCGGCATGTGAATAAGGCTGACGCAATAGACGTCTTTCTGTTTTTATTAAATTTCTTTATTACTTTATTACATGTCTTTATTACTTAATTAATTGATAAGATATTTTTGGTCTAACAATATATTTTAGCTGGTCTAAATTCTAAGTTAGACACAAATTTGCGTATAGGCTATATAAGGTTCTAGACAAGCGCGTAAAATGCTGTTTCGGTCGCAAATCTTCAGTAGGCCTAATTTCGATCGGTGCATCAAAAGAACTTCAGACATTCCGGTAGCTGACCATTAGCAGAGCTGGCGATGGGGTAAAACTTCGGTAAAGTTGGTTTTATATTCGCACATTCGGACTTCCGCGTTTAAGATTTGTCTAATTATATGTGCTTTGAAGTGAATATTTGCAAATACAAAGCATGGCATGCTATTCACAGCTAATTATTATCAATCTGTACATTTTCCAGAATCGAACAAGACGGCCATATATTGTTTAATCGCTTACTTACTTGCTGAATGTCTGCTGAATGTCCAATGTTGTGCGGAAAACCACATAGGGAGCGTCTCAAAAGTTCGATATTGTTTTATTTTGTGCAAACAGACAACTACATTTTATCCAAGTTAACTATGTACAATATAGAATATAGATATTTTTCTGTTTCTGTTTCTATACCTACAGAACATACAGCCCATGTATTGCTGTTTTATTCACCTCTGTTTCTCTGGTTTGAAGTGGTAATAAAAACAGTGTTTTCCACGTGTTAAATAAAATAAATGGCTAAACTTCTTAACTATCTTTTATATTTTCCTGTTGTATGACACCTTCGTTTAACAATAAACTCTCACAATATCACAAATCATGTGCATTGAAGGATGTTTACAGTCCTGCATAATTATCACTGTCCATGGTACTGAATCAATCAGATTATTGACAAGCATTCACAAAGTATAACAGCAAACAGGATGTTTAACTTGGGTGAACACTTCAAAAAGTAGTGTAAAAACTTTTTTTCAAGATGGTTTACTGGACATTTATGAGAAAGGTAGGGTACCACAATGTTTATTCACCCAATTTGTAGGCTACTGCATTTAAAAAAAGTAATAGGCTATGTGATCATAAAGATGTTACTACTTTTACAAATCATATTTGTATATCCTTTTTTTATGAACACATCATCATTGAAATATTACAAAATCTGAACATATTACAAAATTATTTTTATGTGTCTACTTCACAAAAACGGAGATTTGCGTTTGTGGCTACGTGATGATGTCATCACGCAATGAAATCACAACGTAATTTAGCAACTTATAGCAACAAATCGACCAGCCTGAAATCAACTGAAGGCAAAATACATTAAATCTCTTAATATCTCAGCAGAGGAGGATTAAAGAACTCCACAAACAGCATTACCAGCTTCACTTATTACTAACTTCACTGACATTTATTTCTGTCAGACGTCTGCAGCAGTTCTTATTGATAATTAACACAACTTTTATATTTCTTTCATTTAAGGTTACCGTGATGGTGATTGATGTTTCCATTTATTGGTCTCTAAAGTTTTGTTATAAGTAGTGGCGTTCTTTGATTGGTGAGACAGTTTGTTTAACAAACATGTTTGCAGTATTTCAATAATTGTAATGTTATGAAAAGATAAAAGATCGGAAATTATGGTTATAAAAGAATCGTGGATTTTCCTTACTATCCAGTGTTAATTTGAATGTAATTGTTAACATGTACTATATTAATAAATTAAAATAAAAAGTCTTTTCTGCAGTGACACAAGAACACATCAACAATCAGCCCATGATTCTCAGTAACGGTGACCAAAGTTTCATGCCGCAATGCATGCTGGGTACCATGGTAAACAAAAAAAAAACTCCCAGAATGCATCACACTATTAATAAATAATGCAACTGAATTGTACAATATATTTTTTTCTAACTATTGTTGGAAAACGATAGTTGTTTGCTGTGATTTTTGTTGTGTTTTATTCGCTTTTTATGTCGAATTTATCTTTATGAATATTTTGTTTATTGTCACCATTGTTGAGATTCATATGCTGATTACTGATATCTATATTTCTCATTAGAGTCCTCTTTCCTTCAATCCTGCAGTACAGTTAGGCTATAATCCGTGTTGTTCTATCACCGGATTACCGAATAAAATATATTAAGGACTTATAATAATTATTATATTAGAAACTCATTGATAAAACCAGATATAATTAATGACATCTAAAAAAGAGCTACCCACAATTCTACTCATATATTTCCACTTCAGCTTATTGCTTCAATTGTGTTTTAACACACATCGATTTAGCAGCCAAGCATAAACCAAACGTTTAAACGTTTAGTGGCCAACTACTGGAACCACCAATCACCATCATGGTAACCCATATTTATCAAGCATCTGACAATTACTCACAAGAACACTGCAGAAAAAAAATCTTGGCTCAAATCTGTGCTTAAAAGTTACTTATGAAGCATCTCAGTCATAATTTAAGTGAACTACATTTTAAGTGTCAGAGCGTCAGCGTCTTAGAGATGATTCACGACACTTTGCTGTGCCACAAATGGTATTTTGGATGACGACATAGGCATGGACCAATCACTGAATAGATTTCCTTATTTAAGAATATTCTCAGATAAATTCACACTGAATGGTGGAATTCTTTACATGGAGGACTTTACATTCAACACATTTGACAATAAATATTTTTCAAGGTAATACATTACGATATACACATTGGAAATGAAAGACATGTTTTCCACCACCTTTTAATAGTAATTTTTTAAACGGTATTTTGTTACCTGACCTGCCTAGCCTAGATTTTATGATCATTCCACGCCAGATCATCATTCCAGATGTGACAGATACCTTTATATAGCCTACGTTCGTGATTTTTTTTTTTTCCAGCGGTGAAGGGGGGTGGTGTGGAATCCTGCACAGAAATCACCAACATTGTATTACAGTGAGGTTCTTGACTGTTTGAAGTAAAGTATTTGGAGTTTCGTAGGACTTTGCAGACGGTTCCTTTCATTCTGTCTCTTAGCCGTGTGCGTATAGAGATCAGTGCGTGTTTTCCACTGCGGATGAAAGCTGGTTTTGAGGAAAATAAGGCTGTTGCTGCTTGTCTGTGTTACTACGATTAAAAAGAGGTGTTATTTGTGTAGTAACAGCGTTTAGCGCACACGTTATTGATCCGGGAAATTGGAATCTGTGAATATGCGGCCAAGTTTACTTTTACTCTGAAACCCTGTATTAAGTAGCTTGATTAACCAGTCGTTTATGTTTTGTTTGTGTGTGTCATTTATGTTTTAAACTTCTTCAGTTAAAATTATCATTAAACACTTTTCATTTGTTCTTTACATTAATATAAATATTTTACAACTTCTTTTGAAAGGTTGTGAGTGTGTTTTCAAAAGCTATTGAACTGGAACTGTGTGTGTCCATCAAAACAGCCTTAGACCTTTGATACTGAACTTCTTCAGTTAAAATGACTTCATTAAACACTGTTCATTTGTTCTTTACATTAATATAAATATTTTACAACTTCTTTTAGACTGATATGAGGCTTTTTTTTCAAAAGATATTAATTTTAGAAGTGTGTCAATACAAAATAGCTTTATTAGACATTAAGGGTACAAACTACACTTTTACAGTAAATATTACTATATTAAACACTATAAGTGTGTTCTTTACATTGAGATAAATATTTTGCAACTGCTTTTACATTGATATGATAATTTTTTCCAAAGATATTAATTTTAGAAGTGTGTCAATAAAAATAGCATTACTACACATTAAGGGTACAAACTACACTTTTACAGTAAATATTACTATATTAAACACTATGACTATATTCTTCACATTGAGATAAATATTTTGCAACTTCTTTTACATTGATATGATCATTTTTTCCAAAGATATTAATTTTAGAATTGTGTCAATACAAAATAGCTTTATTACAGTTTAAGGGTAAAAAGTATCCTTTTCCAGGCAATATTTGTACATTAAACACCATGACTATGTTCTTTACATTGAGATAAATATTTGTAAACATCTTTTAGACTGATATGAGGCTTTTTTCCAAAGAAATTAATTTTAGAAGTGTGTCAATACAAAATAGCTTTACTACACATTAAGGGTACAAACTATACTTTTCCAGTCAATATTACTATATTAAACACTATAAGTGTGTTCTTTACATTGAGATAAATATTTTGCAACTTCTTTTACACTGATATGATGCTTTTTCCCAAAGAAATTAATTTTAGAAGTGTGTCAATACAAAATAGCTTTACTACACATTAAGGGTACAAACTACTCTTTTACAGTCAATATTACTATATTAAACACTATGAGTATGTTTGAGTATGTTTGATTAACCAGTAATTTATGTTTTGTATCTGTGTATTATTTATGTTTTAAAGTACTACCATAATAATGATAAATCAATGACAACTACATACATGACTATAAATGATTATGAATTTTTTTATAAAAACAAACAAAATAATGTTCAAAATAATAAGAAAGTAAAGCACTAATGTATAGTTGCCTTTGAAGAAGATTTTATTATAGTAAAATTGATAATACAGTTTTTCTCAGTCGCTTTGGTACATTTCTCGAATCAAACTCACAATTTGCAAAACAGTAAGTGCATTTCTCAAAACAATTTGTACAAATAGCAAAACACCATGGATAACCTGCAAAAGCCACTCTCTTACTCAAAATCCTTAGTTCATCTCTCAAAAGTAAATATCTGTGTCAATGAACATGTCAGTGCCATCAGAATGACAAGTCCTTGTGTCATTGTGTACGGATAAGACAGTCAAATTGTTTAGTCATGTTCTCAATATAACAGTTTACTCTGGAGGGATGTTCTGATGGAAACTATGGCTAAAGTTTTGATGACAATTATTGTCAATTATAAGTTACATCTTAGTGTATGTGTGAGTGTAATTGCAAGAGAATGGAAAAGATTCAAATTTACTCTCTTACTGTTTGTACTGTATTTTATTGACAGAACATGTCATTGAGTCATTGAATCATGTCGTTAGAGAAAGTCAAGATTCACCTGGGAGCAATTTACCAATTCAGGACAGATTTAGAAAAAAGTCTAATGGAAATATAGAAAGTATAGAAATATGCTTGACATATTATGATAACTTGTTCAACCATTTTGCATGTAAAGACTTATGCTATGAGCTTGTGCCTAAATGTTGTGGGGGGTGAGACTATTCAACAGAGACCCAATATAATACATTTTGATCAACATGACATAAGCAACTGATAATGTAGGAAACAACAGAGAATTGTACATAATCATTTGCATGGATGTACCAAAGCATTTGCAACTTGTTCAAAGAAATGAGAAACTGCTTTTTTGATGTGCACAAGTGACACAATGATGTGAGAATTGAACAGGTAGTTTTGAGAATTTCAATTCTGATCTGAGAAATGTACCAAAGCGACTGAGAAAAACTGTAATACAGCATAATATAAGCATGTCTCACTCCACAAATATAATCATACATGAACAAAGAGCAGAAAGCGCTTGCTAGTAAAAAAAGTATGCTGTATGAGAAAATTTAGGAATGTGTTTACATGTATGGAAATTTATATTTCAAGCTGAAGAATATGTGTCACATGGTAAATGTTACATTTCTCAGAATATCTATAAAATGTATGGCGAAGGGCTTTTGCCTGTATATATAGTGAGACGATAGCAGAAAGCAGGAGCAGTCTCCTGAAGAGGCTATCTCCTTGGTTGTACAATAAAGTAAAAATACTTCTGTAATCAAAGATCTTTGACAAGTCATTTTTTTACATAGAGCATAAACCACAACACTTTCTTAAAGTAAAAGAGGTTGTTATTGAAAACCCTTACATTGTTCATATCACTTGCATCCTAATTATGAAAAAAAAAGAAGGAAAAAAAACATTTTAGGTGTTTTAAATGTTTTTGTAGATAATAAAAAGTAAACTACCCAATATCACAAATATTTCAACCTCCCAAATGCAAGTATTTGACAACAAGCAACACAGCAGAGGACAACAAGCAACACAACAATATGAAGCCTATACCAAATACTAAAAAAGTGTAAAGCATTTACATAACATATCAAATAGGCAAAACATTTTTTCTTACAATGTAAGAACACTTTCAGCATAAGCTCTAACTGAATAGCTTACAGACACAAATCACAAGTCCATGGTTCTTCCTGTGCTGGCACTTTAATGTTGAGACGATACCACCTCAGACAAATTTCACATTGAACCTGGAAGGAAAATAGGAAATGTTGTTAGATTTATTTGCACAGTGTTGTAATTATTAAATGTAGTTGTGAAAACACATGCTTTCACTTAAAACGAAAAGTCAACAGCCGGATAAACAATACCCAGTCGTAGAGCACATCTACTGGATCTCTTTGTCTGTATCCACAGTTTGAGCATTGATCATCTTTGTGACGTATTTCTTTGCGTTCACACTTAACGCATTGCTCCTCTTTTGGGGGTAATTATTTTTGCAGTGTGTGATTATGGTAGTCTTACACAACATGAACTTTGCTTAGTTTCCATTATTACTGTTTTGGATCTACACATGCTAAATATCTTTTTTAAAACAGACTATCATACCCGAATTTTTGGCATGCCTTTTCATTTCATTTCATTTGTACCACTCAGAGAGTCAAGCATGAAAAGGGTGTCAGTCTGAGCATATACAAACTAAATTGGATAAAAAGAAACAAATAAATTAGCAAATAAATGTCACTGAAAGATCAAACATGTCTAAATGGGCATATGTAGTAGCTTATCATTGAAATTAGCACTCTTTTACTTACCACAAACCTCCAGTGATTTTTGGTGATATTGACAAAAGTGATGACCCCATCATATTGCTCTAAGTTGACCTGTTTATCAAAAATTTAAAAGATCATGTCTGTGCAGTGTACATGTGAAAATTAAATATCATAAGTAGTTGCACTCACTTTTCAAAATCCTTGCTGTTCCATCTGCTCTCTTGTGCCATTTAAAATGACACCTGTGGTGTAATGGCTTAGCTGGTAGAGATTTGCATCCTCCTTATTAAGTACAGCTCTGAAATAGCACTCAATAGTCTAAAATGATAAAGCATTTCAATTTGA
This sequence comes from Megalobrama amblycephala, assembly GCF_018812025.1. NCBI lineage: Eukaryota > Metazoa > Chordata > Actinopteri > Cypriniformes > Xenocyprididae > Megalobrama > Megalobrama amblycephala. The sequence continues at coordinate 27,115,734 of NC_063061.1, read as the reverse complement.
ATCACATTACTTGATTGACATACATTGAGGACAACATTTACTGTTACATACAAATATAATTGTAATTATGCATTTAGATTTTTGTTCTGTAATGTGTACCTCTCCAAATAACCATTCATGTGGCCTCAGTGCATTGAATTCCTTGTGATGTAAAAGGAACTCGAGATCCTGGCTAGGAGACTGAACAATTACAACAACTAGCAGCTCTGTATGTTCCTTCTTCTTCAATAGTATCTGGATCTGTAATGATATGAAGTTCATAGAGTAAATAATAGCGTACCTTCATATATGCAATTAATAGTTTAAAGTTTTGTTCTAATGACTTCATTACCTGTTCATCTACATGGAGTCCATCTGCAGGAGGCTGACATGCATCAGAACTTGAAGTTTCCACTTCCACATCCTTCTTGATCCTCTTTTTGGGAGCAGGTATTTTATGTGGAACAGAAAAGAATTTGGATTCGGTGGATGGGAAACGGTCTTCCTTCTTCTTCCAAGTTTCTTGAGATTGATCAAGGTTCAAAGGTGCCTCAGGTTGCCGCAAAAGCTTTTGAGGAAGTTCATGCTTGATGATATGCTCTGTATACCTCGCTTGTAGAGACTTGTGCATTTTTCTTATGAAGGTCCCTGGTTTGACTTTTTTCTTTATGCATTATGGAATGTTTGACAATTCCAAACCACCTTTCAATGTGACAGTTGGCATCTCTTGTTTTTGGTTGTTTCTTTATTGTCTCCATGTACTGTTCATGACATTCATCCATCAGGTCTCCCAACAGCAAGCCACTCCAAAGAGGAAAGATAGCAAGGTACATATCAAAGAGGACTGTGAGGAATGCCTGGACAAAAGTATGGGTTGTCTTCTGTTGCCAACCCTGTGTCATCATCAACCATTTCTTCCTTCACCTCTTTCATAATCTGCTGAAAAAAGGCATAGAATGGTGATTTGCCACTGATGGTCGTTGCATGTGTTCTGTCTTCACTTTCACACATTTCCCAGTCTTCAGATTGGGGAGTTTCTTCCAGTGGCTCCTCTTTGGATCTTGAAATGACACTCTCCAAAATACGCAGACTCTCTTTGACGAGGTCTGTGTTTTGTTGGGTTGTGAGCAAGGCACATAATGCACGGAACACCTTTCTTGATTAAGTCATGTTGCTGGCATTTTGAAGTCTTGCGAAAGCATATGTGGCAAAGTATCTCAGTCCTTTGTCATCTGTTTGCCTACAGATTGCCTGTCTGACAGCTTTCAGGATGTGAGCAGAGCAAATGTGTAGTACAGTATATGACTTCATTTCATCCACTGATTTTTGTTCATGCAGAAGTCATATGCTCTGTTGAGGTAAGTGCTGATGTGCTCTTTGTTGAAAGCGAGCATCACACTTTGTATTAAAGCCCAGCTATAATCAGTTTCAACCTGGTGAATTTTTATTTGGGTGTACTTTGATAAATGCAAAGTGAATTGCATGAGCCAAAATGTGATTGGTGGTACTGAGTGCTTCATTGGAGAGCGTTTCACAAATAGGCAGTGGTGGTGCATCTCGACCTGCATTTCCTGGAAGAGTGAGCGCATAGTCTGGAATGTTTGACACTACACCACCAGTGGCATCAAGATAGAGGGACACAGGAGACTTACTTCGCAAATGATGCACAAGAATGCTGATCCTCAACTCAGAGTACAAATGAACAATGAACCGATTCACACTGAAATGCTGTATGTAGCCTGGTATTTTGAAGTATTTTTCGTCAATGTCCTTAAATATTGTCTTGCCTTAAGGATATTTCCATCTTGATGTTAGAGTGTTTAATGAAGTCATATTAACTGAAGAAGTTCAGTATCAAAGGTCTAAGGCTGTTTTGATGAACACACACAGTTCCAGTTCAATAGCTTTTGAAAACACACTCACAGCCTTTCAAAAGAAGTTGTAAAATATTTATATTAATGTAAAGAACAAATGAAAAGTGATTAATGAAGTCATTTTATCTGAAAAAGTTCAGTATCAAAGGTCTAAGGCTGTTTTGATGGATACACATAGTTCCAGTTCAATAGCTTTTGAAAACACACTCACAGCCTTTCAAAAGAAGTTGTAAAATATTTATGTTAATGTAAAGAACAAATGAAAAGTGTTTAATGAAGTCATTTTATCTGAAAAAGTTCAGTATCAAAGGTCTAAGGCTGTTTTGATGGATACACATAGTTCCAGTTCAATAGCTTTTGAAAACACACTCACAACCTTTCAAAAGAAGTTGTAAAACATTTATATTAATGTAAAGAACAAATGAAAAGTGTTTAATGAAGTCATTTTATCTGAAAAAGTTCAGTATCAAAGGTCTAAGGCTGTTTTGATGGATACACATAGTTCCAGTTCAATAGCTTTTGAAAACACACTCAAACCTTTCAAAAGAAGTTGTAAAATATTTATATTAATGTAAAGAACTGAAAAGTAAGGTCTTTTATCTGTTTTGATGGATACACATAGTTCCAGTTCAATAGCTTTTGAAAACACACTCACAGCCTTTCAAAAGAAGTTGTAAAATATTTATATTAATGTAAAGAACAAATGAAAAGTGTTTAATGAAGTCATTTTATCTGAAAAAGTTCAGTATCAAAGGTCTAAGGCTGTTTTGATGGATACACATAGTTCCAGTTCAATAGCTTTTGAAAACACACTCACAGCCTTTCAAAAGAAGTTGTAAAATATTTATATTAATGTAAAGAACAAATGAAAAGTGATTAATGAAGTCATTTTATCTGAAAAAGTTCAGTATCAAAGGTCTAAGGCTGTTTTGATGGACACACATAGTTCCAGTTCAATAGCTTTTGAAAACACACTCACAACCTTTCAAAAGAAGTTGTAAAATATTTATATTAATGTAAAGAACAAATGAAAAGTGTTTAATGAAGTCATATTAACTGAAGAAGGTTCAGTATCAAAGGCTTGAAGGCTGTTTTGATGGATACACATAGTTCCAGTTCAATAGCTTTTGAAAACACACTCACAACCTTTCAAAAGAAGTTGTAAAACATTTATATTAATGTAAAGAACAAATGAAAAGTGTTTAATGAAGTCATATTAACTGAAGAAGTTCAGTATCAAAGGCTTGAAGGCTGTTTTGATGGATACACATAGTTCCAGTTCAATAGCTTTTGAAAACACACTCACAGCCTTTCAAAAGAAGTTGTAAAATATTTATATTAATGTAAAGAACAAATGAAAAGTGATTAATGAAGTCATTTTATCTGAAAAAGTTCAGTATCAAAGGTCTAAGGCTGTTTTGACACACATAGTTCCAGTTCAATAGCTTTTGAAAACACACTCACAACCTTTCAAAAGAAGTTGTAAAATATTTATATTAATGGAAAGAACAAATGAAAAGTGTTTAATGAAGTCATATTAACTGAAAAGGTTCAGTATCAAAGGTCTAAGGCTGTTTTGATGGATACACATAGTTCCAGTTCAATAGCTTTTGAAAACACACTCACAACCTTTCAAAAGAAGTTGTAAAATATTTATATTAATGTAAAGAACAAATGAAAAGTGTTTAATGAAGTCATATTAACTGAAGAAGTTCAGTATCAAAGGTCTAAGGCTGTTTTGATGGATACACATAGTTCCAGTTCAATAGCTTTTGAAAACACACTCACAACCTTTCAAAAGAAGTTGTAAAATATTTATGTTAATGTAAAGAACAAATGAAAAGTGATTAATGAAGTCATTTTATCTGAAAAAGTTCAGTATCAAAGGTCTAAGGCTGTTTTGACACACATAGTTCCAGTTCAATAGCTTTTGAAAACACACTCACAACCTTTCAAAAGAAGTTGTAAAATATTTATATTAATGTAAAGAACAAATGAAAAGTGTTTAATGAAGTCATATTAACTGAAAAGGTTCAGTATCAAAGGTCTAAGGCTGTTTTGATGGATACACATAGTTCCAGTTCAATAGCTTTTGAAAACACACTCACAACCTTTCAAAAGAAGTTGTAAAATATTTATATTAATGTAAAGAACAAATGAAAAGTGTTTAATGAAGTCATATTAACTGAAGAAGTTCAGTATCAAAGGCTTGAGGCTGTTTTGATGGATACACATAGTTCCAGTTCAATAGCTTTTGAAAACACACTCACAACCTTTCAAAAGAAGTTGTAAAACATTTATATTAATGTAAAGAACAAATGAAAAGTGTTTAATGAAGTCATATTAACTGAAAAGGTTCAGTATCAAAGGTCTAAGGCTGTTTTGATGGATACACATAGTTCCAGTTCAATAGCTTTTGAAAACACACTCACAACCTTTCAAAAGAAGTTGTAAAACATTTATATTAATGTAAAGAACAAATGAAAAGTGTTTAATGAAGTCATATTAACTGAAGAAGTTCAGTATCAAAGGCTTGAGGCTGTTTTGATGGATACACATAGTTCCAGTTCAATAGCTTTTGAAAACACACTCACAACCTTTCAAAAGAAGTTGTAAAACATTTATATTAATGTAAAGAACAAATGAAAAGTGTTTAATGAAGTCATTTTAACTGAAAAGGTTCAGTATCAAAGGTCTAAGGCTGTTTTGATGGATACACATAGTTCCAGTTCAATAGCTTTTGAAAACACACTCACAACCTTTCAAAAGAAGTTGTAAAACATTTATATTAATGTAAAGAACAAATGAAAAGTGTTTAATGAAGTCATATTAACTGAAGAAGTTCAGTATCAAAGGCTTGAGGCTGTTTTGATGGATACACATAGTTCCAGTTCAATAGCTTTTGATAACACACTCACAGCCTTTCAAAAGAAGTTGTAAAATATTTATATTAATGTAAAGAACAAATGAAAAGTGTTTAATGAAGTCATTTTATCTGAAAAAGTTCAGTATCAAAGGCTTAAGGCTGTTTTGATGCACAGACAGTTCCAGTTCCACATAGTGCGCATTAGCGACATCTGGTGGTCAGAATTGTTTCTCCACCATATCTAAATCATCTAAATCACAGATCTACGGTTTGAAAAAGCACTTGACTAAAGCTTCGTAAGTCCGTGACATACGGAATAACTCTTGTCTTGAATCATTTATATCTAATATAAACTAATCTCATCTAAATTAATTAATATGTGCCTCGAAGCCTCGGTATCAACCGTCCCATCACTAGACTTAAGTACCATGGACAGTGAGTCTTTATCACGCTGTCAATCGAAACTTGCACTTTGTAGATGGTGCCTCAGATTAACGATGACGTCACAGCACTCCATAGAGGTAAGTGTGTTTGTTTGCTGTCGAGTTCTACAGAAAATTGTGTTGTACTTTGTGCTCATAACAGTCAGTAACGATAATAAAATTAAATTAGCCTTTTTTAATGCAGATTCACAAAGTTATTGAAAGCGGCAGTCCGAATGTGCGAATATAAAACCAACTTTACCGAAGTTGGGGTAAATACGTTTGGGCAATATATAATAATATAAATAACAATAATAATGTCTCAGCAAAGACCGAACATAGGCCCATTTATTTGTCTCGGCACACATCCGCTAACAGTAACACAGCGCGTCAAGGCTTGCTGTTGTCTTGGCTACCTTACAAACGGCGATGGAAACAACAGTGATGAATTTCCCCCCCTTTTGTGGTAATTTGGCACTATTTTCTATGATCTTCTGCTTGCATTTTTGGGCTTCAGTTGGATGCTTTATTTTCATCTTTAGTCAATTGAGTTCAGTTCTAAAAAAAAGGCTATAAAGTAGTCTAGCCTAAATAGGTGAATCTGCGACGGGGCCCATCATAGGGTGGGGGCCCCGAGTTCACGAGTCTTTTATCTGGAGTCCGAGTCAAGTCTGAAGTCTTTATCAATGAAGTCTGAGTCAAGTGTTGAGTCTTTTGTCACGAGTCGAGTCTCGAGTCATTAAAAAAAAAAAAAAAAAAAATTCTCATAATCAAATCCTATTTTTTATCCTAGTTGTATTATATAGACAAAATAATATGATCTTTTTATAATCTGTTTTACTTGAAATTAAGGTCCTATGATGTAAGGAATAATGTACATCCAGTTTATTACTTTATAATCCATTACAATGTACAAAACAGTCGTCATGGCATTGGCAACACGAGTAGTCATTTTCAATACAGTCGCTAAGTGGACGCAAGATGGCGCCAGTGAGTCACGGTTTGTTATACAGCTTCGTTGTTAGTGACGACAGTCATTATCAGAAAATATCAAACTAAGGAATGTTTAAGAGTGTCAAATGAAAACTCTACACATGCTGATTGTGATACGTTAAAATATGAGCTTTAAGTAATAAATGGATTAATATCTCTTTCTATCTCTCTCATATGGACACACATTAAGAAACAGAAAAGCTGCAAATAATATGAAAAGATTGCTAAAATGTAGTGATAGGTTTAAAGTCTCGATTTTTTTGGTTCATATTTTAACAGGCTGGCAATTCAAATGAACCATGCAGCTACACCACAGTATAATAGCTAGCTGCGTGAGTTTATGTGACTAACCTTTGTGGATGCGATGTCTCATAAAATTTGATGATGTTGTTCCGGTGTCTTTAATTGTTTTCCCACATTCTGTGCNAGTTCTCCATATCCCTACATATGTAAAACATAGTCCTTGGTCCAGACAGGTTTTTGTCTAACTCTAACAGACCTATTCACTGGACTTGTCTTTCCATGTTGTACCTCAGCAGGAGTAACATTTTCACTCGATTCTGGCAGTTCAGCAAGACGTGAGGCATTCCATACCTTACCATCATCAAGCAGGTAGGAATCTTCACCTTTCTTCTGTACAACAGCTTTTGGTTGTGTGAACTTCCGATCACCTTTCTTTACCATCCAAGGTTTCTTATCTCGAACTAGATCACCAGGTTGAAATCTTGAAGGCTTTGCATTTCTTCTGGAATCCATGTAGTGTTTAACTTTGTCTTGTTTCCTTTTCACCTGTTCTCGTATCATGTTTCTGTCAGTTTCTTTTACAGGAAAGTCCATGACTTGTAACTTGGTTCTCATACGTCGACCATGGAGTAACTCAGATGGTGTAACACCTGTGGTAGCATGAGGAGTACTTCAATAGTCCATCAAGAATGTTTGAGTGAAAGTCTTCCAAGGCTCTCCTTCAATTGAAGCAGTTTGTAGACAGTCTTTGAGGACTCTGTTGAACCTCTCGACTTCTCCATTCACACGTGGGTAATAGACAGCAGATCTGAAATGACGGATGTCTCTCTCTCTCAGAAACTCAGAAAACTCAGAAGAGATAAACTGAGGTCCATTGTCTGAGACCAACTCTTTTGGATTTCCTTCCCGAGCAAAAACAGTAGTCAAGAACTGTTTAACAGTACATGTGTCAACCCTGGACACAAAAGCGACTTCCGGCCATTTGCTGAAGTAATCCACGAGCGTTATTGCGTATCTGCAGTCTGATGGTGCCGTTTCAAATGGTCCAACAATATCAGTGCAGACCTTTTCCCATGCAGCAGAAGGTAATTCAACAGGGTTGAGAGGAGCATCATGTGTAACTGCAGACTTGTCATTTTGTTTGCACGTATGACAGTTGCGTATCAGAATTTCAGTCTGACTGTCCATCTTAGGCTACCAGTAAAATTGTCTAAGTCTTTGCTTTGTACGGACTATACCTTGATGCGATTCATGTGCCAGTTCTATGAGTTTCCTCTGTAATGATTCTGGTACCAAGAGACGGTATGTTCCCCTGACAATACATCCATCCACGACAGCAAGCTCATGTCGGACAGGAAAGTATCCCTGTAAATCCACATCAACATCCTTTTTGTGTTTCGGCCAACGTGTCTGTTGGTATGTACGCAGTTTTGCAAACACCGGGCAGCTGTTGCACGCAGACTGGAAATCTTCCTTGGAGATTGCACTGGAAGCAAATGAAATCATAGCAACAGACTCAATGGTTTCTGCAAAATCATGTTCAGTGTTAGCAAGAGGCAGTCTTGATAGGCAATCAGCAACACTGTTCAATGAACCGGGTCTGTATTGAACATTGTAGTCAAACTCCATTAAGCGTGCAGACCATCTGGCAACACGTAAACCAGCTCGACTATTTCCTTTACTTGTGAGAAGAGTAGTAAGAGCTTGATGGTCAGTGCGTAGTAGGAATTTTCTTCCCCACAGCCACGTACGCCACTTCCTCTGCAGCCCAGACACATGACAGTGCTTCCTTCTCGACGATGGAGTATTTTCGTTCAGCATCAGACAAGGAACGTGAAGCAAAAGCAATGGTTCTTTCTGTCAAGACAGCGCCAATCACCATAGTCTGAGGCGTCACAAGAGAGTATTGAGCTGTGGTTGGGGTTGAATAATTAAAGAGCAGGACTATCCACTATTGCCTGTTTGACTCGATCAAAACTTTCTTGTGCTTCAGTAGTCCAGTGGAATTCACAGTCTTTACGAAGTAAGGCTCTCATTGGCTCAACCAGAGTAGCATAGGCAGGCATGAACTTACTGTACCAGGCACTAAGACCCAGAAATGACCGTAGTGTAGCTGCATCAGTAGGAGGGGGTGCATTTGTAATTGCAGTAGTATGAGCATCATCCAGGTGCAAGCCATCAGCTGCGAGTCTGCATCCAAGGAAGCTAAGTGTCGTCAAGTTAAACTTAACACTTGTCTGCATTCAGTTTCAGACCAGCTTCACTAATCCTGTGCAGAACAGCTTTGAGGTTTGCATTGTGAATGGCTTTGGATGCACCATGGACGATCACATCATCCAAGTAACACTGTACACCATCAAGGCCTTTTAATATCATGGTCATCATCCGTTGAAAAGCAGATGGCGCCGAACACAGTCCATAGGGTACTCTACAGAACTGATATAGGCCTTCATGGGTTAATGAAAGCAGTAAGCCCTCTGCTCTCCTCATGTAATTGTACTTGGTAGTATGCATTTTTAAGGTCAAGAGAAGAAAACCATCACTGATCCATGCAACTCAGACAGTATGTCTTCGATCAGTGGTAGAGGATGACTATCTTGTACCACAGCCTTGTTAGGTTCCCTTAAGTCGACACACATACGAATTGTGTTGTTCTTCCTGTTTTGTGACTACGATAGGAGAAACCCACTCAGATGAATCAATCTTCTCAAATATGCCATTCTCCTCTAGCATCTTGAGTTCATCTGACACTGCTGCTCGCACTGATAGAGGTAAGTGACGGAGTTTTTGTTGTACAGGCTTAACTCCAGGGCGGATCTTCACTTTGTGTATGAAATTTTTAGCGCATCCAAATCCAGCAACAGTTGGTATGGGAACAGGACTATCAGTAGAAGCAAGTGAAGTGCTGGATGGTTGAAGCATTGCACAGTTAGTAGCAGGTTCAATCAAGCAACCACCCTTAATCTCAATGTCCAGTGCTCTACATAAGTCACGTCCAATGAGAGGAGTTCCTGATTTGACTATGTTAAACTCACCAGCAACCGTTTTTCAATAGTATGTCACATTCAGTCTCAGGTAACCACACACTGGTATGTTCTCCTTTGAGTTGGTTAGAAGCTGCATTTTCGGTGGTGACAGGATGCATGAACTGAAGTGTTCTTTGAAGATGTGTTGTGGTAGGATTGATGCACCAGACCCTGTATCAACCATCATCCTAATGGTACAGGTCTGTGTAGGAGATGTGGGCGTAGCTATGGTAAAAGTACCCACTGGAGCTCCATCATCTATATGGCAGTCATTCACACAGAGTACTGTCACTTCAGGTAAGCATACTTCATTAACTGACTTTGATGCTGTCTTGCACACCTTCGAGAAATGTCCGATTTTTCCACATGTTCTACATTTGCAGTCTTTAGCAGGGCAGGATTTATCATTTGCAAGGTGGTTAGCAGAACCACAGCGGTAACACTGCTGCTGTCCCCTCACACGCTTGTCATCCTTCGACTTAATCCTCGTTTTATTTTTGTGCATTCGCGTCTTTTCTTGCTTCTGAATCGCTGCTACTTGTTTTGATTCCCCTTCAGCAATGACTTTGGCATCTGCTACTGCCGATTCAGTTTGTCTTGCAATAGATATAGTCTTTTCAAGGGTTAAATCTGGCTCTAGTAACAGTCTTTCGCGAATTCGGGGCATGCACGTTTTTTCTACAATCTGATCACGGATCATTTCATGCTCAATATTGCCAAAAGCGCATGTTTTCACTAGTTCACGAAGCGCTGCAACGTAATGATCAGTGGACTCACCCACGGCTGAGCGCGTTGTCTGAAGCGATATCTTTCAGAAACCACATTCAGCTTAGGAGAAAAGAACTGTTTCAGTGCTTGTAAAGATCCATTGTATGTATCAGCGGTGAGAGGCAATGTATTGTAGATTCGTTGGCCTTCTGTTCCTAAACAGTGTATCAGCAAAGCTCTCTTTCTCTCAGCAGAAAATTCTTCTCCACCGATTGCAAGCAAGTAGTTCTGAAATAACTTTTCCCATGCATCAAAGGACAGTTTCGGTTCACCTGGGCATTCCAGGAATGCTACTGGGGGTTGCAAAGAGAGCAGTGCCATCTTAACATCCTCGTCGCCACTTGTTATGTTGGAGGAGTCATAATCATCAGTAGGCAGAACACGAGCAATAGCTTAGCATTTCTTTACTATGTAGTTCTTCTTCTTATCTCCTTCTTACATCGGAACATGTAAAACACCACAGTGCCACCTAGTGGACATTAATAATATTGCAATGCAAACTATGCATAGGAAAGAGAACACAACACTGTATTGGACAGGTGATGAGCAGTGCCTGGTTTTCTCCACACATACCGCTTAGAATTAAGGCCAAAAAGTTCTATATTGGTCTCATCAGACCAGAGAATCTTATAAATAAGCATAATCAAACACCGCTGGACTCAAATGAAGGTGTAGAACCATCTCAAGGATGATCAGAAGAAATGGACAGCACCTGAGTTAAATATATGAGTGTCACAGCAAAGGGTCTGAATACTTAGGACCATGTGATATTTCAGTTTTTCTTTTTTAATAAATCTGCAAAAATGTCAACAATTCTGTGTTTTTCTGTCAATATGGGGTGCTGTGTGTACATTAATGAGGGAAAAAATGAACTTAAATGATTTTAGCAAATGGCTGCAATATAACAAAGAGTGAAAAATTTAAGGGGTTCTGAATACTTTCCGTACCCACTGTATATATCATAAAGTGTGGCCCTATCACACACACATTTCCTCTGTTTGCACAGACAATAAAATATGAATTTTTTTTTTTTGGTATAGTAATATATATTATATTAACCATCATAATTTTTACTTAGTAAAATTAAAATTGAACAAGAATTAGAATTAGAGAAATATATAGTTATAGATATACACATTTAATTCATGTAATAAATTAATAGGTGGAAAAAGTAACTCTTATGTATTTGCTTTTAATATTTACATGTGTTATAGTCACTGCACATTAACCTAGAAATATTAAGTAAATTTTAATCGAAAAGTGTGGTGCGTTGAATCCGCATACACTGATAAAAATTATTTTGTGGTGAAGTAAATACTACAGAAAAAAGCAAATGTAATTTCTACATTAAATAGCTAAATTCTATATTAGTACTCAATTCAAGCTAAAAGCTTCAAGTGTAAATATCAGCGATATAAAGTAAAACCTACTCAACTTTTCTGATACTGGTGTTCCCTTCATGCACTGGCACATTAAGGTTTATTTTTCACTGTTTTTTCAGCTGTATTTACACTATTTTATCATTGCTTTTGTTGTTTGGATTAGTAACTTGTGATTTTGCTACATCTGGCTTTCATTTTCTACTTAAAATGACATTCACACTCAAAAACGATCCATCGGGGGGGTGCTGGTGAGCAGACATGGAGTAAGTTGTGTTTTTGTTGAGCTCCATTAAATTTCGTTAAATAAATTATATTTTTGGGTGTCTCATGGTTTGAAATCGGCACTGATACATTCTGGTGTTGTGCTTCTCGTTTTTGAACAACTTTTTTAAAATTATTTTGGCGCTTAAATGGCAAAAAGTCTGCGACAAGTACACCTACACGGGGAAGACTATAGTGAGTAGGCCTGGCACCATGTGCAGTGACCAGAAATCGCCGGAGAAACAAACAGAAATGGTGGATATGAAGGCTGAAATCCTGCCGCCGTTAAGAAATGATATCCCTACGCTGCTCAAGGCTGAATTGAAGACCGTTCTTGTGGACGAATTCAACAGCATGAGGTCAGAATTGCACACCGTTAAAACTGAGGTTGTCGGTAACATCGCGCTGTTGCGCTCAGATCATCCGTATACTGAATGTTGCAGAGGGACTGGGTTCGAGCTCTCCAGCCTTCGTCTCAAAGTTGCTAAAAGACACTCTTGGCATGGACAGGGAAGTACTTGTTGACAGATCGCACCGCAGTTTCCAGTCGGGGCAGACTGGTGGTAAACCTCGTGTAATTGTGGCCAAATTGCATTATTACCAGGACTGTGTCGAGATTCTCCGCAGAGCAAGGGAAGCGGGACCCATGCATAGGCTTGGGTATCGAGTATCAAGTATTGATTGGAACCAGGACTAGCTTTGCGATTTTTCCCGGAATCGTTCAAAAGTTTAAATTTCAATTCCTAGTTTCGATTCACAGTCTGCCGACTGGAAGAAGAAACTGCTGAACACCAACGAAGAAGTGTCCACCGGAAGTGTTGGCATAACCAAGCAAGTCGAACATGGATAGCGTGCGTCGGCGGTCCAAAGTGTGGCTTCACTTTTCTAAACAGAACGAAATCTCAGCAAAATGCAACATTTGCGGCAAGATTGTTTCGAACACATGAGGGTGCACGTCGAATATGATAAAGCACCTCCGAGTTCATGGAGTAGAAATAAATGTGTGCCCCATCTTTGACGCGCTGCGCCAACCGTCCTCCACTGCCTCTTCCTCTGGCTCCGAACCCCAGCCTGGCACCGCAGTGACTGCACTGTAGTCCGAATCCGGTAAGTAAAACAATACATATACAATAAATAATATGTCTTGCGCCAACATTGAGGCAGCTAACAAATTAACCCACGTATTTTTTCATAGACAATTTACGACCTGAGATTGCGAACGTTAGCCAGGCTGGTGACTCCACGACTCTGAGCCTAACGTTACTCCATTCACCATAGCGGCAAGGGGGAAGATGACACGTGCTGTTGTGCATTGACACGTAATGACTTTATATGTCTGATCTATCTTATTATTATTTATGAGCTCTGCAGCAGAGTAGTACTACAGTATTTGAATCCAATTTTACAAAAGTATTGTTTGTCTCCTAGGATGAAAAGCATCTGTTATATGAAAAATTGATGTTATTGTTTTTGTCAGAGCTGCCCCGACACTCACTCATACTCGATGTGAGAACATGGTGGAACTCTCTGTACCTAATGCTGGGGAGATTCACAGAGCAGTACCCTGCAATTCAAGCAGCTAACTTGGATCAACGGCTTAGAAAAAATATGGATAGGGACAGGTAGAGATAAGCCCTATTCGGACGGGATTAGTTTTACGTGGGCAGGTGGAGTAAAGTAATTTTACCTCAGGATGTCTGTAATATTAATTGGCCAATTCGCACGGGACAAGACATCTCAGTAAAACTAGCAGAAGTGGGAGGGGTAACTCGATTTACGCACCACCGTCACCTCCCTGTCGTCATGTGGGTATATGTCGCTTCCTGATACAATGTGCGAAAACATATAATTCCGTATTATAATCTTTATTTATTATTTTATTAATTTTTTTTTTATATATATATATATAATTATTTATTTTATTTTGTTACAAAAATTATTTTTATTTATTTTATAATTTTTTTTCTACATAGACTTTACTCAGATGTTCTGTTGTTCTAAATATTTTTTCATGTTGGTTAAATGCTTTGGCAATACAAAATTTATTTTTTTGTCATGCCAATAAAGCTATCTGAATTGAATTGAATTGAATTGAGAGAGAGAGAGAGAGAGAGCGAGAGAGAGCAGTTAAGGAAGGACTTGGCGAAACTCCAGGCCCGGCTTTACGAACACGGTAATCATTTAGGATAATTCCAAACGCTTATAATGTGCTCAGTCATTTTTTTTCTTTAAAAATGAAAAACGTTTAACACAAAGAATGTTAACTGAAAAAAAGAATGTTAACTAAGGCTGCATTACAAATAAAGCTTATCCGTCAGTTTGACTGAATGATCTGTCAATTTTTCCTTCATGTTTTATTTTCAGACATCATGAGAATAACGTAACGCTTGGTATTTTACCGTGACATGTTATAACAAGAATATCTATGGCAAGAGATCTTTTCAGTCGCTGCGATCTTTTCCTCATGATTATTTTATTTCCCCTTTGTATTCTGTATATATAGTATGGAAAACGACAACATATATACTGCACATTTGTGGTCTGTTCTCCTGATTTAATTTACGATATATCCCATTAATAATTTAATAGAATGCATGAAGAATCCTCAAATCATCCTCAAATCCTCACGTCTCTTTCCAGGTTTGTTTTCACAGGTAAATACAATTTATTATCTGTCAATTATGGAAATCACTTTGAAATAATATCATGCAGTGCTGAAGTTAATGAACATTTTTGATTAAGGCAATATATGTTACATAATACAAAAATATATTACTACAGTGATATTTAACCCATCTATTATTCCTGTGGAGAGAATCTGTGCTTTTGGGGTTATTCATGGTCTGTTGAAAGTAGCTTGTTAATGCTTTTACACTTTTAAATATCAAATTAATGTTTGATAGTTGAAGGGTGAGTAGAATAATGTCAATAGTGTGAGTAGAATAATGTCATCACCATGGTTCTTCATGGTTGTACCCCGTTTTTTTTTAAATGTATTGTTGCGTTACATAGAGCGAGCCTACAGCTTAACGGAAGTTACACCCATAATTCGTGCAAAGCACCATGGGGCAAAGGAAAAAGGAGGATAAAGAACCTTTTGTGTAATGGAAAGTTTCCATGGTTCTTCAAGGAACCATCAATGCCAATAGACCTTATTCAGAGCAGTGCCATGCAGCATTTGCTGTCCTAGGCCCCTGAATTGGCCCCCAAAGTTTGGGCCCCCTAGCTATAGCTGATTTCAGCCCCACACTCAGCCGTACTTAAAAAGCTTAGAAAGTATTAAGCTTAAGCCTAGCTTATTTGCCAAACTTGTTTTATGACTGTATGTACAGCTACTCTTAGAACATGACTGTGCCAAAGTGTACCCGTCACGTATATCAAGTGCATGTATGCTTCCTAGTGTTTAGACTTAGTTTAAATGACTGTATTTGTGCTAGTGTTCATTTTAATGATGGAATTTCTTCTACATGCTTCTCTGTTATGTCAAGTTTAGATTCATTTTAAAGCTATTTCCACGTCTCATTCACCTATGTATATTACATGGCTGTCAAATGCATTGTTCTATTTGTTTAATGGTACTGTGAAGAAAGTACTACCCAAACTGATACTCATAAAGTATGCAAATTCAGCTAGGAGACCAGACAAAGGAACTTTGCCCGCCAAATAGTGCTACGCATCTATTGGCCGTTCCAATTCAGGAGGTGTGTTAGCTTGGTTTTCCATAAAAACAACGACACACAAGTGTTTCCTTTGTCTCCCGATTGTCTCTCGATTGCCCCTGAACTGCCTCAGGCGACAGCGCTGCCATCACGCGCTCAGCTCCCCCCCGGGATGACCATTTCCTTTGACTTTCTCGCTCTCTTCTTTCTTCTCGGCCATTTTACACACCAGTTAAGCCTCGTTTGAAAACCCTGCCGGAGAAACCCTCTCGGAAAGGACCAACCAAGCCAAGCACACTGAAACTCTACTGCACATCGACTTGAACCAATATGCAAGTATTAGTTTCCTGAAATTCATTTGAACTGGTTTCTGTGCTGGCTTTCACAGGGTTAACTTGTAATTTGCCATTCTTTGACCATCTCTCTTTTCCTGTCTTTACATCCGCTCTTGTATATTACGTGTATATTCTTGTATATATATTTAGACGCATAACCTCTGTATTAGTAGTTTTCATATATTAAATACATTATATCCATGCTTTTTGTTCTTTTGCTCATTCTCTAATAGTCTGTGGAAAACTTACTGTTTGCTGGACAAACTGATAGTTTCTCTAAATAATTATTAAACCAGAACTAATCATATAGGTAACTGATTATAATTTGTTGTAATTAATTCACAATATATGTTTAATTCCCCCTTGGGTCGGTATGTGCATATATTGAGTCATAAAGCTTTATGACTTATTATATTCACATGCCCCACCCATAAATTGATTAATAACTGTACAAATCGCTACAAAGCTAATGCAACAAAAGTCACCAAGTTTCGTTCCATTCCAATGAAGCAAAAAAAAAAAAAAAAAAAAAAAAAAAAAATTCAAAACATAAAAGTTTTCTGTCATTTTTGACCAAAAAGGACCAGAAAAAAATGTGTGAGAGTGTGCAGTATGCATTTCCAAACTGAAATGTTCCTGTAAATATATTTCCTTTCCAAATGTGCATTTCCCCAGTAACCTGCCACAGTCATGATTTTTTATTGCTTATCATTTATTCTCCTGATTTATGAATGGATGCACTGATACTTGTTTTCTCTGTCTTGTGTATCATTTAAAACAGTGGAAAATTACTGCTAATGCTGTTCTCTTTTAAGAAACGCTTCTGAAACTAACAAAGGAAGTGAGGCAAAGGTGCAAATGTGTTTGTCTTGACAGCTTGGACTTCAATAGGGCATCTGCTAAGTTTTAGACCGCTCTCTTTTTTTCAGTTTTTATGATCCTAATATGGTAACGTGTTCTGATTGGTTTGGGGTAACAAGTAACAATAAGAGGCGTATATAAGACAGCCGCTCTGGGTGAGGGTGTTCTTCTCTCTAGAACTGTGTAGAAATCTTCTTTAAACAACCTTCTTGCAAGAATAAAATCAACAAAGACATTTCCTGAGTGTTTATTTCATTACATTCTCACCACTGAAGGAATAAAGAACTTGAAATCAAAATCAACAGTTCTTATTTTTTTTGGAATATTGCAGTATTTATGAATGATTTATCAATGCACATCACATTTAAATTTCATGTGCCCTCATAATCTTTAATTAAAATAACTTCCCCTCCCTCTTGCATTTATTTCTCGGGACAACCTGTTAATCACATGACATTACAGCAATGGACGAGTTTCACTCGAATATACATCACAAAAGGGAAGTTGACCACAAGTTTGTTTGCCAAGAAGACGAGTGCCGACTACATCTACAACAAACAAGGAACAAGATCATTTAATGTTTGAAGGTTAAAGAGCAGAAATGGTCTGATGGTATTTATGAAGATGTGATCAGGACTGAGTCTGAGAGAATGAACACAGACAGAATGGAGATGACAGTGGCAATCTATGAGAGTGCAGAAGAATATGTGAGAGATCATGACTTCAGGACAGAGACAAACACACACCAACCACTTCAGCGTACAGGTAATCACATTCATTACTTTGATCAAATCATCAGAGTCTGCACATGTTCAGTCATCTAATGTCAGACCTGTGCTGTTCAGAAGTGATTGTGTGAAGATCAGAAGAAGCTACAGTGTGTTTGGTTCAGCTTTGTGTTCTTCTGATGCTGTTGTAGGATTTAATAACTAACCATTTGTATATGATTTTGGAGAGAGAAAAAACTGACTAAAATGTTTACTCAGCCTGTGTGTTTCAGTTAGGATGGTCAGTCCGTTTCGTCCGATGCCTAATTGTACGAGATCTGACAATGGCTATGTTTACATGCACCAATTTTCATCAATCCGAATGAATTGAATCCAATTGCAGATCTGTTTACATGTACTCTAAATATTGTAATCTGATTCAAATATCCATTTATATGTGTTTTATATACATTCTGATTAAAACTTTTGCACACATGCTCTGCAACGTGATATCAATCACACTTGGACAACCATGGATGTGACACCAACAGAGCTCATTGTTATTTTTGTCCTGTTGGCAGTGGGGTACAGAACAGGCACTGCGGCCCATGAGATAACCCAGGTTGCATCAACAGACGATGATCATGTATCGATGATAGCCAGAGATATTGTCAAAAGCATCAAATCTTGGCAATATTAAGAGGATTTGGTATTTCCATGTAGGCCTGTTACATTCTTCTAGTCTGTTATTAGCCCATTACTATTAGGTTAGGCTTCTTTCATTATTACATTAATATTATAATAAATTTGCTCTGCAATAATTTCATAGCACATCACCACATAACTGACGTGCTAAAAGATTAGGCTATTAGCTAACTTTGAAACATCTGAAACATTTAGGTCTATTATACAATGAATTATAGGCCTATAATTAAAATTATTAAGAGTGTATAATATTTCCTAACTCTGCAGTCATCAATGAAAACTAAGCACAGCTTTACTTCAAGCAAAACAATCTCATTTGTCTTATTCTCATTTGTTTCACTAGCCTATATGTACAGCCACAAGAGAAATAATGAATAAATGAAGACAGTTATATATCGTTATTAGCATATTATGTTGAAATTCGCATCTTCACAACTAAAGAAAGACGTGAACGTGAATTGCGCACTGTGTAATGCGTGTCAACATTGCACTGTTGTGCCTCAGAGACTTCAGAGTATGATTCAGAAAGTAGTTGGATTCAAGCGTTTACATGGTCATTTTTTGCTGTTGGATCGGATTAGAAAAGGAATAAACCACCTCTTCCAATCCGATCGAAATCTTATATGGATCGAGCTCATTTGGATCGATTAAGGTGTTTACATGAAAATTACATGAATGTTTTTCAATCCAATTGAGCCGTCAATCCGATTACAAATGGATTATTTGGGTGCATGTAAACGTAGCCATTGTTTTTCCAGAGACCAATGCCTAAAATGTATGAGACCTGACACTGACGTTGTTTTTCCTGAGACCTGAAGCCTTTCAGTCTGAGGCATGATGCCGTTTTGTCCAATGACAGAAGCCATTTAGTCTGAGGTATGATGCCTTTTCGTAATATGACTGAAGTCTGAGGATGTCCTAAAATGTACACCGTACCTGAGGCCTTGTGTTGAATTGTGTATAATCTTTGTGTTGGTGTAGAAACAGAGAAACCACAGGCTTGACTTTACTGCCTTTATGACACCAAATTTGTATGACTGATTGTACATAAACTCATTGAAAGCATCAT